>NW_007248630.1:352562-365465 GCF_000164805.1 Carlito syrichta | reverse complement strand
GGCGGGTCTCGAACCCACGGGCTCAGGCAATCCACTCACCTCAGCCTCCCAAAGGCCCGGAATTACAGGCTGAGCCACCGAGCCTGGCTACTTGCCTAGATCTTAAAGTCAGACTACATATTCCAAATCTCATGTTTTAGAATCAAAACCTTATTTTGTATTTTCCTCAAAAGCAGATTTTAAAAAATGACAGCTGTATCACACACTGTCCTTAGGTTATCTGGGCTTATGAAAAGAGCTTTATCTCTAACCAGCAGAGAATATAAGTTAGCCCTGACAATCAGAATCCAACGGAGAGTGCTAAGAGAAAACATCTGCTTTTTCAAGTATAGTTCTTATCACCATATGTATGAGGTTGCTTTAGAAGTCTCAAAGACATTTATTATAGACTGTCCCACTAAATTACTGCAAAGTCCTCTTGCTTATCACCTTCTCTAATATTTTGGCAAGACGTTTGTTTCCAAAATGGTGTCAACGAATTTTTCGCCCACTTTTGTTTCAATTTTCTTCACCTTTGAAATTTGCTAATTAGACCAAGTCAGATAAATGGATAGATGATAAATGGACCTCCACCATCTCTTCTCATACAAATAGCAGGGAGTGTGGCTACCAGTCATGGTGTTCTCTTTCACTGAGCATGACCATATGAGCCTCCGTTTCAAAGTCAAGTCTTCTCTGTTTAATTCCCCAAAGATCTTAAACATTCTTTCCTGAAACTTAAACATTGAAGGGGTATTGAAAGCCTGACTCTTATAACATTTATCAATTCAAGAAACATAATGAATATCTACATTGTGTTAGCTTCTGCTCTAGAAAATGTTGAACAAAATAAATCCTGCTCCCATACAGGTTATAGTCTCCACACAATAACTAATATTGACCATTAAATACAGCTAATACTTACTGCTGTGATAAACAGTGTAAAATAAATGTGCACTGTGTGATCAACAAGACTAGTGGATTGCATGCAAATTCTGTTAAGGTCATCAGGAAAGGCCCTAGTAGATGACATTTATTCTGAGATGTGGAGAAATAGAGGCTAGCTGTGCTAAGGACTAACAGAAAAGTAATCCTGATACAGAATAGAGCATATGCAAAGGTCCTAAGGTGGACAAACCTTACTGATTTTTCTTTATCTTTAGGTTTTTTTAAGCAGAATTTATTGAGAGGACAGAAAACCTCCCACAGTGGGAGGGGACCCAAAGGGGTTGCCCAGTCTTTTTTTTTTTTTTTTAATATGAGACCTATTTGTTTTCTCCTCACTATCCATTTTCTTCTTTCTAAAATACATCCAATACTTTTCAAGTTGACAATATGCACAGTTAAAAATATTTACTTCCATGCCTTCCTTGAAAATAGCACTGGCAACATGACACATTGATTCATGAGATGTGAGTAGATTCCTATTAGGATTTTAGGGAAAGTTTTTATCTTTATGATGCAGGTATGACTTCTTCCTCTTTTTTCTAACTAACTATTTCCGTTTACCTTGAAAAAAGATGCAATGACTGGACTTGCAGCAGTCAACTTGTGTTGAGGAACAATATCTATGGACATCTTAAGATGTCACTGTGATAAGATGTGAATGGATCAGTTATAAATCAACAATCACATACTTCATACATTTTATAAGAAAATATAAACTCTTCTTTCTTTCATCTATTCTCACTACTGAAAGCATTTCTTACTAGTTAAAAAAAAACAAAAAAACATTAATTCATTGTTCAAACCAGGACATTTTTAAAGTAAAAGGAGGCACTATTAGTTATCATACCAGAATATTAGGCATAAATTAGTATGATCCCAGGAAAACTATGCTGAATGATCTTCCTAACTATGAAGTTATGTTGTGGATTAGATGAGGTCATGAATGTATAAATATTTAGTATACTACTTAACACATAATATATAACACATACTATCATTATTAAAATGAATCTGGTAATTATAATAGTCCATGATATAGACCATATATCAAATTGGGAAAAGAGTACAGAGAAGGAATTTATCACCAAAGACCTGTTTGGCTGACAGTTTTGAAGTAATTTGTCTTTGAGTTTCAGTATAGAAGGGGATTTATAAATAAAGTCTCCTCTCTATGACTAGTGCTGCTAGGAGCCTGAAGGCCCTTTGCTATTTTTTTGCTTGCCATCTTCCTACACTACCACTATTTTTCTTCTATGAATCATATATTCACCAAAATAGTAACTTAGACTGCCTGTCTAGTGAGAACAGAAAACTGGTTGGGTAGTCCAGGAGTTGACTCAGTCGTTGTACGTAACTCCCCTGCAGGAAACCAGGAATACATTATTCCCACTCACTTCATGCATGTAAACTAGTCAAAAGCAGAAGGATAGAGAAAATACCATAGAACCTAGCTCTTCTGGTCATTGTTCTCTTGGCTGCTCAAAAAGGTGTACCTGAATATTTTCAAATAGCAGAAACCCAGAAAGTTATTATAAAGAGCACTTATCTAAGATGCCTTCAAGACCATTAATATATGCATGAATTCCATAAAATATACAGACAGATCAGAAAATTTTCTAAAAGTCTAAGAATGGGATAATTTTTTTTTGCAACATAAGCTAAGTATAGGCTTCATTATTAAGAAACACTTGTTTCCCTTTGCCACCTACCAATACTGTTATATGGTTAAAAAAAATTGTATTATCTTTAAATCAAACATGTATCAGTAAAGATATAAAACAGAACAATCTCCATTAATTGGAAGAAAAATGTTATCTATAAGGGGTAAGCATCCATACTTTCTTTACTTCTATCTCTTTAAATACAACTTCAACAAAAATAGAATTATTTGCTATTGTGAATAGTGCAGCTATAAACATGTATGTGTAGGTGTCTTTTTGGTACAGTTATTTATGTTCCTCTGGGTATATTCCCAGGAGAAGGATTGCTAGATCATATGTAAGATCAATTCTTAGTTATTTTAGGAATTGCCACACTGTTTTCCATAGAGGTTGAACTAGTTTGTACTTCCACCAACAGTGTAAAAGTGTTCCCTTTTTTTCCCCTTTTTTCTGCATCTGATGTTGGTTACAGTAACCAAGACAGCATGGTATTGGCACAGGAATAGACACATAGACCAATGGGACAGGGCAGAGATTACAAAGATTAAAACATGGTCTCTCAACCAACTCATCTTCAACAAAGCCACCAATAACAATAATTGAGAAAGGAGTCCATATTTAGAAAATGGTGCTGGAAAAACTGGCTAACCATATGCAAAACAATGAAACCGGTCCCCTACTTATTGCCACATTCAAAAATAAATGCAAAATGGATCAAAGACCTAAACATAAAACTGTACACTACAAGATTCTTAGAAGAAAACATAGAAAACACCCTATGCACATCAGAGCAAGCAACAAATTCTTGAACACATTCCCCAAAATGAATGCCATACAAGTTAAAATAGACAAGTGGAACATCATCAAACTGATAAGCTTTTGCACAGCAAAGAAAACATCAAGAGAGCAAAGAGACTACCCACAAAATGAAAAATAAATTTGCAAATTATGCATCTGACAAAGGCCTAACATCCAAATCTAGAAGGAACCCAAATGAAGTGAAAGGAATAAAACAAAAAGCAAACAATCCCATTAAAAGGTGGGCAAAGGACATAAACAGACACTTCTCAAAAGATGACATACAAGCAGTCAACCAACACATGAAAAAGTGTTCAGCCTCACTAATCATCAGAGAATGCAAACCAAAACTACAATCACCCCAGTGAGGATGACTATCATTAATAAGTCAAAAAATATCAGATGCTGGTGCAGGTGTGGAAAAAGGGGAACACTTCTACACTGCTGGTGGATGTGCAAGTTAGTTCAACCTCTATTGAAAACAGTGTGACAATTCCTAAAAGAACAAAATACTGATCTTACATATGATCCAGCAATCTTTCTTCTGGGAATATACACAGAGGAACATAAATCACGCTACCAAAAAGACATCTGCACATGCATGATTATTGCTGCACTATTCACAATAGCAAAAACATGGAAACAACTTTACTGCCCACTGAAAGTGAACTGGATAAAGAAAATATGGCACATACACAATGGAGTATTACATAGCAATAATTAAGAACAAATTCATGAACTTTGCAGCAACTTGGTTGGAGGTGGAGACCATCACACTAAGTGAGCTGTCACAGAAACAAAGAATTAAATACCTCATGTTTTCACTCATAGGTGGGTTCTGAAGTTACATTAGTACATGGCTGGGATCAGCAGTCTCTGGGCACTGCTAGGGGAGGGAGTGAGGAAGGAAGGGGGAAGGAAGTGGCAAAACAAAGGGTACCTGGTCCACTACCAAGGGGAATGAGGGTCAGTTAGACATCCAAAATTCACCTGCAGGCAGCCTGTTTAACCCTTGTTTGTATTACACATCTCTATAATTTAAAAACATTGAATTTTTTCACTAAATTTTTTAATCCATGCTTTCTAGTCTAGTAGATAGAGAATAATCCCTCACCTGAAATAGCATAAAAAGTAAAGTCAAGTAATACTACCCATAGAAAGCCTTTACAGTATATTGCTATTTATTTATTTTGAATGATCTTATCTTTCTAACAGATATAACTAATTGGAGATCTCTTAAAGACTTAGATCTCTCATAAGAATTAGGAAAATTTAGATAAATTTACTTACAACTTCCAAACTTCAGTGGGCAAGCATGGGCATCCATAGGGAAATCCTCCAAGTGCATTGGACATTCAGCTCTCACTGTCAGCCTTAAAGAAAATACAGAATGAAAATAAGACCCCTGTAGATTAGATATTTCCTGATACAAACTAGTGGAATGTTACTAGTTGTAACAAAGAAAGCATAAACTGCAGAATCATGCTGAGCTGTTAATATTTAAGGATCTAAAATATTTATAATAATGATTGGATTCTGTCCATATTTTGTTTGTTTGCTTTGAAAACAAATTGGCAACTCTTGATCCTGTACAATATAAAAGCATTGCTAATATTTTTCAAAACAAACACTATAAACCAACCCACTTAGATAGAGCAAATTTTTTGAGAACAAAACTAGATGTAAACAAATAAACCCCTGCACAAATACGAATTCATTTTTGGTTGAAAGATCTGACTAGCAAAGGAGAGAAGAGATTTTCCATCTTTACTTCTACAAAAAAAGCACCAAATGCACAAAACAAGGCAGGAATAGGTAAAGAAGAGTTGTCCATAGGCTTTGTAAGATTGAACTTAAAGCAAAGTCTCCAGAAAAGATTTTACTATCTCGCAACCATGTGGTTTTGAAGTCAGGATTTCACCTACTATCTAATTCAGTCAGAACTCTGCTCTGTTTCTCTTTAGTCCGTGAGATGTTCTGGGAATTTGAAATCTATTCATATTTTTAAAAAAGGATTATTAAAAAATTTCACTGACATATTTGCTTTCAGTTTGTAAAATTATGAGGAAATTTATAATCATTTCTCTCATATGATTTTTAACAAGAATATTTATCCATATTATGAAGTAGTTCAAGAAATATGGTTATATGGCTTTATAGCCACTAAATCACTAAGTGACTATAATACTGATTAAAATAAATAGAAAAAACATAAATTAATGATCACATTGCATTCTTAAATTAAACTATTAAAGAAAGTAATGCTACATTAGCAAAGGTAGTGAGAAATTTAGGAGATAAAATATATAGGCTAGATATTGATGAAGAATATTGTGTACATCAGAAACCATTAATTGGTAAACTATTCAGAATATGTCAATCGCTTCTCAGAATATTGCCACTTAAGAGAAATGAATACTAGATTTAGACTCAAAGACAAGTATAGGGTGTTTTACCAAGGGAGAATATTTCAAATTTCAAATACAAATACATCCTGTTTGGATAATCTAGAAAGTTCTCAACACATGTGCCCACTGGTTCTCTATTTACTTTCATTTAGACTTCTTTTAATCCTATTACACTTTTGACTAGTTGGGTTCAATATTTAAAGTAGCTCTTGAAGCATTTTTTTTTCTTTTATTTCTCTTTGGGTGTTTACGTTTGAAAAGATAGTCATTCTGCCAGTTTTCTCCAAAGGCAAAATATTGCTTTATTTATATATAACCCGGTAAATTGAGGTTCTACCTTTATTACATTTTTATATCAAAGGAATCATTGGACAGTGCGAGTTACAAGTGCTGACTAGATCTCCAAAAACAGTATTTAACAAGTTATCTAGGAATAAAATAATGATACTCTCAAGAATGAGTCCCAGTAAATTCTTAACATTTCATAAATTAGGAATATTTTTAAACATCTCTTTATAAAAATTCAAAACTTTATTTGGTTCACATTTCCTTTATTCAACCATAAATGTATTGACCACTTAAAAGATGTTGGAGTTTACAAGAAGCTGAAGTTTACAGCAATGTCAAAAAAGGAAAATGTTTGAAAGAAAACATACATAGTATTTCTGTAAGCCAAATTAAGAATATGTGTTCCCACTCTAGCTGTCAATACTATTGTGAATTCATAGACTTTTTCAAATACCTGTTTCCATGTGACTCTGTATTTTTCTTTTGCAAATTTTATCTTTCCATATTTTATGTATTTTGAGTCTTTTTTGTATTTGGTAAAAACATTTCCCGATATATGCAATTATATAACTTCTAGAAATTTAATCTAGATCTTACTGGAATGCAGGAATGAGTTTTATAGTAGGAAGAGAAAGTTTCTCATATTGAATTAGAGTAGATTGGCAACATATATTATACTATATAGTATTGCTTAACATACAGTAATGCTTTTCATAATCCTTTTAATGTTTTAATGTTTGCATAATGTTTCAGCAAACGTGGTAATTTTTAAGGTTAAAAAAACAGGAAAAACAGAGAACCAAATGTTCTACCGTGGTCTGTCAGCTTGAAGATTGCCTACAAATAGAAAGGAAGGAAATATAGAAAGATTCATAAACAGTAGGGCAGCTCTCCTTACCTCATGGTGTACAGCAAGGTGCCATCCTCTGTGATCCGCAGGAGTTTGTTGGGCATGGTCATATTATGGGCCACTGACTTCTTTCCGTTATGAAAAAAAGTATCCGGAGTCCAGATTTTACTTGCCATTAGGTTATTTAACCGGAGTACTGTCATGGGTCCTTTAAATTTTAATCTTTCATCTTTCCAGCTTTGACGGAAAAATACATCTATTGTATATTCCTAGGTAATTTTGGAAAACAATGAAAAGTTTACTGTGCTGCATTTTGCAATGCAAATATCTAACTCAGACAATGCATAATTTTTGCTACTTTGGAAGTAAAATGTGAACTAGGTTGCATTTCTAGAAGTAAATGTGTGCTAGTGTGTACATATGGGTCAGGTAAATCATTGGTTGGTGTAATGATTTTTGTGAATCTAAAAAATGCCTGGAATATTTCTTGATCAGAAAAATTTTATCTTCTCATATAAATAAAAGGAAAGTAATACCTTATCCCCACCACATCAGCATTAGAAGAAATAGAATAAAAAAAACAAATTCATATTAGAGAGCAATATATACAAGAAAATGTTTAAATTAGATAATTTCAGCCATAAAGATAAAGCATAATGTTTGGAGGGCCCTCTCATGGCCTCTGAAAATTTTACACTCAAACCCAAGTAAATAGTGGTTCTAATATGAATGTGAAAATTTCATCTTTTTTGACTAAATAATATTTTTTTTGCAGATGATACATATAGACTTTAAATTCTCCTATACAACAAAGAAGATTATGAAAACAAAGAATATGTTTCTACTGTTAATTTGGATCTTATCCCCCCAAAGAAAAAAGAATGCAGAGTGTGTACGTGTGTGTATGTAATTGTATGCATGTATAAAACACATGAGAAATATGCGAAGCTCATCATCATTCACAGCCAGAGAATCTATTTATTTGAATAAACATGGCATTCCTTATGGCAATACCCAGAGACAAACATCTGCTAATCTGAAAACAAGCAATGTGACTTACCAGCTCCTAAATTTGAAAAGGGTAACATCCATCTTCCTTGCAGTACTGGCTAAGCTGGCACTAAATTTGGAACTCAATGGTTTGAAATAAAAATTACCACATACTCCACTAATCTTATCATGCTCCAAACCAGAAAGAGGACGAACTTGGAAACAACATGCTACAATTTTCTAATCCTCTAAACCCTAAAACATCACAAAACAGTTTTTTGTTTTTTTGTTTTTTTTTCCTTTTCTTAAATTTTATGTGTCTTCTCTTTAGGAGCTACAAAATAAATAATGTCTGTCTTTAGGTGCTTATGCATGAATTTAACTTCCTGTCTTCTTCACAGAATTTAAACAAGACTGGATGAAAACTGAATTAAGGTGTGTTCTCTGGCACATGTTTGGCATTTCTGAGCCCTTCCTGACCTAATAACTAAGAATTATTATGGGTGGTTTAATTAACCAAGCATAGTACCTTATATGATTGCTGACTGAGGTAGACACAAGGAAGTGTAGTGTGATGCCAGTTCGTCTTTGTAGGCGAGGTAAGTTACCTTGTTTGTTCGTTAGATTATTCTATCTGGAAGTCTCTAATGAAAGGCACTGGGATACATGATGAGCATGTACTCACCAACAAACATGTGTTAAGCATCTGATAAATTCAGCAGAGGGAGAAACTGATTAGGCCTGGGTGCTGCATGAAAAACTCATGGAGCAGTGGGTTGGACATAGAATGATATTTTCCATAAAGAGGAAAATGGGGAGAGAGACCGAATTATATCAGGAAGTGAAACAATGTGGGAATGCTTACCAAGGAAACTGGATGGATGGGTCTTTTTTGGGCTGTGCACATGCTCCTCACCGAACAACAGACAAGCTTGTGAGGCAGGGATGACCTATGATGATATTTCTGTTGTTTAGCACTGAGCCACATAAGCTCTATTATTTGTCCAACCAAACTACTTTAGATTGATCAACAGAGGGAATGACCACTTGCAAATAAAACTTCCAAGGATGCCTAAGCTGATCATGTTGCCATAAATATAAAAATGTGGTTCAGTTTGCTTGCTCTAAGGAGATTTCTTGAAAATAAAATAAATGTTAAATGAAAACTAAACTTAAGGTAGATCTATTACAGAATCTTAGATAAGGGCAATATTTTTAAAAATTATGTCAAAACTTGCCAAAGTTCTGATGTTCACACATTTATCTTGCTTGTCCCCAGCTTTATTTTCCTGTGCTAATGGCAGATGATGGAATCCCCAAATTCATTTAAGGCATTCTCCCTTCAAATATTATACCAGTGACATACACACATATATACACACACACGGAACAACACTAGGTGGTTAGTTATATTTTCATTTTTTGCCCTCTTAGAAATAGAAATAAAAACTGAAATAAAAGCAGTTGGTGAGCATCAGCTACTGCCTAACCAAGAAAATAAATATTTGGTATCCCATTTCTGAGGACTACCCTGGCATGACTGCCATGTAACAGCAAGGAGCTCCCAGAACCTACTTGTAAAATATGAAATATGACCTTGCCCTCGTGGGCACAGTTTATTAAAACAAAAATGTGCATCTGGACCAAAATTTGGCAAATTCCCTACTTTGGGAAGTTGGAACAAGAGGGGCAGAGTCATAGCATGGTGATTCCAAACCCGCCTGCTGAATGGCCTTACATAATGTTCTAACTCTCACTAAGTACAGTTCCTAATCCATAAAGTGGGCTAATTCAGTTGGTCATTGTGAGAAGTGAGTTAATACCTGTGCACAGCTTCCAAAAATGCCTGGAACATAAGAAGCTCTTACTAAAATTTAAAAATTATTATTTATTCCTATTTTATTATTGTATCAGCACAACTTTATATGAGGTTTTTATGTACCTGAGAATAGAAAAGTGCTGTTTCTTTGAAAGGATTGTAGAGCAAGAAATCTGAGCAGAAATAGATGGTCATAGCCAAGTTAGAAAAAGCAGAATGCAAAAGAGAGGTCTCCACACAAGAGGATCTGGACAAATAGAAAGTTGTACTGGAGAATTTGTTCAAGTTTCAGGGTTCCAGCTCCCACCATTCAAGAGAAAATTCTCTCTGAGTTACTCTGTTCAATAGAGTACATCCCTGGACAATATGAGCCTTATTCTGAAGATCTAGGGCAACACATTTGCCGTGTTCCTAAATAAATATTGAAGTGTTGCTGCCTACACCATTTATTATCATCTGTGTGTGCTTTGACTTAATACCTTTTAAGCACTATGGAAAACAAGATTCTATGATTGTACTGCCTGGATATTTCTGTCAGAACCTAGTGCCCTGGGAATGTGCTGTTTGATTGCCAATTAATGGTTTTTAAAATAAAGTTAAGGAGTTGTCCTAATTTTGTTTTCTATTCCAGATGAAGTCAGATGCCTTGGGAGCTATGGAGTCTCTAGGGAAGAATGGCCTGGGTTCAAGTTGCTACACGTAGCCAGCAGGTCACTTTCCCTCTCTGGAAAATGTAGATAAGAATAATACTTAGCTAAAAGGTTTGAAATGAGGATTAAATAAAAATATTATCTAGAAAGTCTTTGACCTGGTGCCTAATGTATTGTCAACATTCAATAATTTTAAATGTTGTTATGGTTGTTATCATTAACTAGATATTGTATTAGTTCTCATTTTTAAAAGTGCAAACTTTTTCCTGTTTGTAAAAATAGTTTTCATTCTGCCTTTTAATTTTGATTGCCTCTAAACCTCACTGGTTCTTCTTATACATGATTCTATCATAATATGATTTAAATGATTAACCTTCTAAAGCAAAGTGGTTAAGTATAATTTTCACTAGGTACTTGCAAATTATTTTCAGACCTATAGTTAGTTTGATCCTTTAAAAGAACAATCTAAATATTGTATGATTCAGAAGTTTAGGCAATAGGATATATCGTGGGCTTTGGCATTACATCCATTATTCCTATCTGTTATTTGATCAAAGATCATATATAAAATGTAGGTCAAGATAACCACAGGCTTAATGGTGTATTAAAAATCCAGTTTTGCTCCTTTATTCTGAGACAAGAAAAACTAGCATCGGTTCATTAAATCACAATTAATTTGAACCAATAATTCAAAGTTATGCCAAATGTTTTTTTGTTTTTTTCCGAGCAAAGAGAAGAGTTTTTAACCCATGAAGATTCATGCTTAACAACTCCAATTGGACATTTACTCTGTGAGATGCCATGCTAGGTGCCAGAGATTGAGACAGAAAAGCAATTTCTTATTTTTACATTAGCAGTGATATTAGTAAGAAGAAGAGTATTTTTATCAGTTTGTGTTGTTTGCAATGCTTCATCCACTCTCCTAATGTTTTCATCGATGAACAAAGAGCTTCCCCAGTGTTAAACTTCTGAATGTTCCTCATTCCCTCATAGTATTCTAGTGGAGAACAGAAGAAAGAAATAGATAATTTCATCTGATGGGTAAATTTGGAAGAAAAAAATAATCTTACCTATTTCAGTACTTTTCTGTCGTCTTTTCCATTTTAGATGCTAGCTATCTACAAGACTGAAAATTCTGCTGTGCTCTTTCACACTCAGAGTTTTACACTGATAATCTACAACCCAGCAGAGGGAGGCCAATACTGCCCTGTGATTGGATGGGTTAATCTGGTTAATTCTTGCCTACTCTCTTCAAAACCACTTGGTTGTGATATAAACCACATTCTATAAAATTGTCATTAGTAGTAATATAGGTGATATTTTCATTTCTCATGCCTCTTAATTCTGTTGTCTTATTTCTCAAAGTCTCAGAACTCAGATAGGAAAGAGGGTGTAATTTATTGGGTGCTATAAGATCTCAAATTTTAAATGATAATGTAGGCACCTAAACCTATCATTAAGCGAGGGATTTAACATTTACTCTAAACCAACAATGCACTGATACTATAAGAGATATGAAAAAAGTATCTTTGCAATTTTTGACAACTTAGGAAAACAAGATGTTATTTACAAAAAAATAAATAACTTACAAAGAGTATTCTATATGTGGCCAAAAGTAAATCACATTTTATGGTTAGTCTATGCAATTAAAATGCAAAAAGAAAAAAGTTAATTGGACCTTTGATTAACAAAAATGTTTTCATCAGCATTTGGGTTCAGATTTGGGCCTCTGTGGAAATAAAGGATTTAGTTGGGTAGAAAGAAAAAATTTCTGCTAGGTTTGCATGGCATGATAAGGAGTTCAGAGAAAAAATAAAAATGGCTATTATTTATTTAGTACTCTTGATAGACACTTTGACATATCTTTCTTAAAGTTTATAATAATCCCAGGGATAAGCAACTATACCAATATACACACTTGAAAGACTTTGAGCCTTACTAGTTTAAGCGATCTGTCCAAGTTCATGCTGCTGCTGATGATGATATTTGAATTCACTCAACCTGAATCCCAGAGCCAGCTCTGCTAACCCCCAAAGTGTATTGCCTCACAGAAAGCAGGATCCATGCAAATAACTAAAACAGATCATCAGTAAAAGTGGGAACGGAAGGCATAATAATTTATGAATTATAAGGAATATAGGCAGAAGGGTTTGAATTTGGTCCTAAATATGACTAGGACCTATTAAATGTTCTTAAGTATAAAAGTATGATAAAAGAACAGTATTGTGGAAAGACTCAGTTCCAATATGGAAGATTCACATTGGGTTCTCAGAAAGTAATCAATTCAGCAAAAAAATATTGTATCATACGACATTTCAATAAAGTGGTATACAGATGGACTGTAATGACAAAATGAGCTATCAGTTGAATAAATCCACAATTACAACTGACATTCATGTTGTTAGATGAATAAATTCACAATCATGATTGTCTTTTATATTCTATTTCCTACATAGTAGTAATGGCTAACTTTTGTTAAGTGCTTCTTTCTTTTTTTTTTTTTTTTTTTTTT
>NW_007248630.1:309072-352542 GCF_000164805.1 Carlito syrichta | reverse complement strand
TTTTTTTTGAGTTGGAGTCTCACTCTGTCGCCCAGACTGGAGTGCAGTGGCCGCTCCCGGCCACCGCAGCCTCGACCTGCTGGGCTCCGGCGATCCTTCCGCCTCAGCCTTCCGAGTAGCCAGAATTACAGGCATGCGCTACCACACCCGGCTGATTTTTTGATTTATTGTAGAGATGAGGTCTCGCTGCCCAGGCGGGTCTCGAACCCGCGGGCTCAGGCAATCCACTCACCTCAGCCTCCCAAAGGCGCGGGATTACAGGCTGAGCCATCGAGCCCGGCTAAGTGCTTATTTCATGCCAAGAATGATTTTAAGCACTTTTCATTTGTTAATTTATTTAATATTTATAATAACATTATGAGGTATTATTATTAATCTAACTTTATACATGAAGGAGATATAAGTCACATTCTGTAACATGCGATCCAGAGAGATATCAGGTAACTACCCCAAGATATAGTTCTCTAGGTGGAGGAGCTGGAATTAAAACCCAGGCAATCTGATTCAGATACCTGCATTTTTATCTACCACTCTATTGTCTTTTTTTTTTTTTTTTGAGTTGGAGTCTCACTCTGTCGCCCAGACTGGAGTGCAGTGGCCACTCCCGGCCACCGCAGCCTCAGTCTTCTGGGCTCCGGCGATCCCTCCGCCTCAGCCTTCCAAGTAGCCAGAATTACAGGCATGCGCTACCACGCCCGGCTGATTTTTTTATTTATTGTAGATTTGAGGTCTCGCTGCCCAGGCAGGTCTCGAACCCACGGGCTCAGGCAATTCACTCACCTCAGCCTCCCAAAGGCGCGGGATTACAGGCTGAGCCATGGAGCCCGGCTATTGTCTTTTATATACTCTACTGGTTTTAATTTGTCCAGTTGGTACATTTCAAAGATCTAAAATATCTAATTATCCCTAAGTCAGCATTTCCAATGTTTACTTCACAGAATATTGCTTCTACAGAATGTTAACAGGTACCATTACAAAAATGATAAAAAAGCATTTTGGACAAATATGATTGGAAAACACTAGAATAAATATGGTTAAACCATTTTCCTTGCCTCATGACTTGTCAGAGCTTTTACTCTAATCAGGTAAGTGTATTGCGATTTTCCACATTTGGTGGAAATCTGGCCTAAGTTTGTCTTTGCTATCATTTTTATTCTGAATCACTCTGAGCTACTTTGAAATTAAAGAACTTTTAGACTAAGATAGTGCTAACAAAATGCATTTTAAAAATAGTATTCAATTAATATATCTTTAAGACATTCATAATGGCATGTCTTCATGGCCTCTCTATGATATTGTGCTTATAAACAACCTCAGCTGTTATGAGTTCAGCAATATTTTATAATATCTGCAGAGTTCTACCTACTCCCATTAGATAGAAGAGAAGTTCATGCTATTTTATTGGGTTGGAAAAAAAGGAAAAGGTATCTATTCATTTTATTCCCACTCTTGATAATAATTTAAGAATACATTTTGCAACAAAGTAGAACATTTCCCACTGGTGTATTTAATTTGAACTATTTCTCTGTCTAATTTCAGTCAAGAATTCACTCAACTTTTATATTCATTTTCCTTTTATAGTCAAAAATAATTTGGAAATCACAATGTTTATGGCCATTCCATAACATGAAAACCTAGCATCCTTGAATCAACATGGCCTCCTTATTAAAATGAAAAGCAACTTATATTGTATAGCTTTCAGGCTATAAACTGAGGGAAAGCACCATTTCAGGGATGGGGGAAAAAAAAGATAACTACAGTGGTTGATAAATGTAGAAATAAGATTAATCTGGAAAACAAGTGAGTATTGTTCTATTATATAAATATTATACATATTGTTTATTATTTATATCACAACACATACAGACGCAAAGATATAGCCAAGCCTTTTCTGGTAACTCCCCTAAATACTTTACATTTTTCTTTCAAAAGTTAAATGTAAAAATACCCCAAGAAAATCAAAGATGTAGTGTCACTTACCATATCATGGTCTGAAACAGGTCCGAAACTGGTGACGAAGATATCAGTCTTCACTTCGGTTACACGCTCTGATGAAGCAGGAAATTGGGCCAGAGAGAGTATATCAACAGCTCTTATTAGATCTCACCACCACATACTCTCACCCAAATGGGAAATTTATTGGCTTTGATTAGCTATTTCTAAAATTGGTCCACTGTGTAGTCCTGATAATTTACTGCTTACACATGAAATTTCACAGTTAATATTTTCAACAGAGAACAGAGCCTAAATATGCCACCTTGGGAGGCAGACTTTATAGAGAACTCAGCTGTTGCTTATTGAATTCTTCAAGAATGGACACACTTGCCTAAATGATACTAAACCACTTCACATTATGATATGTTAGCACATGGGTATGCCTTAAGCTGAAATAATTTTACACAGATTGGAAGATTCTCCAGATATTTAGACTACTCTTGGGAAGTATACAGTATGCTTTGGTAAGTTTTATTAACTCTTTCTTTAAGAACTCAAGAGTATATTTTATAAATGTTTGCTTTCTTATGCTAAATCATAACTGAATTATCCAAATTACTTCCTTGGAAAAATATGATAATCTTTATAGGTACTTTCAGTTTTGAGGATGAGAAGAACATATGACACAGAAAAAAGTTCATTTAACCAGTAAAGCATATTTACTATAGTTCTGTGACAATTCAATATAGACATTTTCAAAGAAATACTGTTACACCCCAATAAATAAAAAAGGGGTGAGAATGAGGATTATGACTTTGTAATTTTCACTTTAAGCTCTGAAAAATAGCAGTCCAGTATCTCAAGCAGTTCATTTCACTTATCAGGGCATTTGTATCTCTGGCATAAAATATTAAAAAGGTGATCTACCTTTTATAAATTCCTTTAAGCTTATAAAACAATAAATTCCTTAGAAAATCAAGAGTTAGCCTTTTTCCCTCAGCAATTCACTTGTGAACAGTTAATATTTTCAGCATAAATTTCTCTCAAGGAGGTCATGTTATCTGCTACATATAATGCATAATGCAGTTGATAAAACAACTTAAAACTGGATATATTCCTTTAATAGCCAATACAGTGTTTCTTGTTTGGGTTTTTGAAAAACATAATTGAATTGACTGCAAAATACTTAGTTGAGTCCCTTGACAAAAAAATTACCTGGAATTTATCCTTTCTTTTATTATTTTTATTTTAAAGATGTGGGGTACAATTCAGGGTTAGGTATACAAATGGCTATTGTATAGGTATTTTGGGCCTAATTTTGGTAGAATTTATCCTTTTAAAAGTTCAGACTGAGAACATAGCTTGTGACAAAGAAAATACGAGGTAATAGGTACACTTAAATCCAGACTTCTTCATGACTATACAATTTGTCCATGTAACCAAAAACCCTTTAACCCCAAAACTCTTGAAATTTAGAAAAATTTAAAATTTAAAAGTGAGCTAGATTTTTATAACTCACTTTCAAGCTTAACTTTAACATGCTGCAGTATTAGAGGCACAGTTGTCAGCACAAAGTCTCAGCTGTCCTAACTATACTCCTCTTAAGATATCCTCTTTCTCATCCCTTCCAGCAGCCATTTCTTCAATATACACATTTCCTTCCATTACTCACTCTTTCAACATGTTTTTTACCAAGCTAATTCTTTTTCTTAGTTAAAACATCTGTTATTTCTTAAGACTCTGTCAAGAACTTATATTTTATTAGAATTCAGGAATGTCTTTCAATTAAAAACAGTAATAAAAAGAAAATCCATGTTATCTGTTCACAAAAGCTAGAATTTATCATGTTAAATGGGCCCACTTTAAAAATTTCTCTTTCAGTATTTCCTTTTTCTGAATCAAACAAAGGAGTTATGCTTTGGATTTTCTTTGATATAATAAGATATACATTTATTATCATGAAAAAAATACAAAAGAAGACAACAGAGAGTACAGGTTTGGGCATCTTTTCACCCAAAATTCTTTGTGTACCAGATATGCTCCTTGTTGAAAAAATTTTATTTTTTATTGTTTGTGGATACATTTCTTATAATTAAATGCTCTTGAAACTGTGTTCAATGCAAATTAATATCTAAACTATCTTTCTACATAAGTCTTTATATTGCCATACACTCCTATTGTACCTTTTTTCTAATTCATTGAATCAACCTCACTTTGTTTCCAAAGTTCAATTTTGGTTCTTTCCAGATTATAAAGCATAAGATTTATGGTGAATATCTTATGGAAGCTAGTAACATGTATGGAATCAAAATTTTTTATTCTAATTTTATTTTTATTTTTGAGATGTATGTTCATTTAGGAAGTATCTACTAATCTTTGCAAACGTGCATGTATTTGGCAGCTGAGAATTAGTTCTCCTGGAACCCTTTATCACAGTTATATAATTCTTTATGGAGAGAGAGCAGAATTTCTGTACTTTAAGATAATTTTCCAAGATATCTAGCTTTACAAAAATGGCTCACCAGATGTTTTAGGAACCACAAATTTTTATGAACTAGCATGATAAAGAACCCTGAAGAAGGGAGGTATCATCCACTTGTCAAATATATGGGATATTTCTTTCTGCTGTTTTTAGATTATTAATAGATAACCATACTACATAAGAAACAAACTAAAAAGCCTATTTATAAGTATTATTGTACCAATAAAATGGAACATATAATATGATTAAGTGTACACACATTTATGCCAAGTATAATTGTTACTGTGCCACTTAGACATTAGGCATAAATGGAAACAAACTTACATCAATTATTATAACCACATTTTAAAAGTATATTTCTTTCATATTTTATATATCTTTTCCCTTCAACATATTGACTATAGCAGTTCATCATCTTCAGGTACTTCATCTTATCTTCTTCTAGCCATCTACTGCTGAGATTTCCCAAAACTCACCATTGCAGTTTTCCCAGGCAAGTACCTGAACCAAAAGACCTCATATCACTGGTGTCTCGAAAGACTTTTTCATCATACGTGCTAATCATTCAGGTATCCTTAAAGAATTTCTAATTTTTGCTCTCTATTCTTTTTATCTCCTAAACATAACTCACAATTCTTAAGCCTCACATAGCAAAATTTATGTCTAAAAACTGAAGATTGACTGGAAAATTGCAGTGACTAGTCAACTACCAAGTGGAAGAAGGGATGACCAAAGGCGTAAGAAGAGAAAGATGAGTGGAATGAAATTCTGCATACCATCTGGAACTTGGGGAGATAGGATAATTTGAAAAGAACAACCACTCTCTATGCTTTTTCTCCCAATATATCTCCCTTGCCATATACCCAAACAATTCTCTTTAGTTTATTATCAGCTGTTAGTGAGTGTTCAGTAGAACAAAGTTTCCATGACTAGAAAACTCTGTTTATTATCTACTCCTGTGGAAGTTTCACGTAATAACTTCCTAATGTTTCTAAGCAATAACGTTTTAAATAAACATGCTTAACCTGTTTACGCCTGTGATTTTCAAAGTTACTTGAGAATGCTACTCTAAGCCATTACAAAAATTTTAGGATAAACTTGAAGCCAATAGAATATATTATGATATTTGTAAAAAAAAAAATCTTCATGGCCGGGTTCAGTGGCTCAGCCTCTAAATCTAGCACTTTGGGAGGTCAAAGGGAGTGGATTGCCTGGGTCCACAGTTTCAGGAACTTGGCAAGATCTTGTCTCTACAATAAATAAAAAATGAACCAGGCATGGTAGTGCCACCTGTAGTTCCGGCAACTTGTAAGGCTGAGGCTGAAGAATTACTGGAGCCCCCGAGGTCAACGCTGGTGTGGCCGTGAGTGTGCCACTGCACTCCAGTCTGTGCGACGGAGTGAGACTCCAACTCAAAAAAGAAAAGAAATCTTCATAGTATAAGTTTAGAAAACTCGGAAAGATATGAAAAAGTAAAAATTTCCTGGAATGCCACCACCACATCAATCCACAATCTATTCAAATATATACTTAAAATGATTTTCCTCAAATCATCCTCACTCAGTCAAGTACATTTTCAATGACAAGAGATAGCTTCCTTTGACTGAAAGTATATCTTTCATTATAGTTCACCAGGAATTTCCTGAGTGGTATGGGATGTCATTCTTCTTTAAGATAGAAGGTTTATAATCCCAGTTGCAAAGGCTCAAGATAGAGCACTGTAGTACATGCATTTCAGTCAAATTGCAAATTGTGGCATAGTTAGCTCTGTGCTGTTGTTGTTGTTGTTTGGCAAAGAAATGGTGATTTGAAATCAAGACTTCTTTAGACCCAGGATCAGGCTTAAATTAAAAATATGCTCATATGCATGTGCTTTGGCTAAAATCTACAGGAATTGTTGAGGAACTTTCTTTTCCCCCAAGAACTAAGAAAATTTAGTCATCAAAATTTCTCTCCACAATGAGATCCCAAAGAATATTTATTACCTACTGAACATTAAAATCTAAACCATATGCCCTTATGCCAGAATGTATTGACTTAGTACCAGATTCTAAAGTGTTCTTAGAAATAACTGGAAAATACCCAAGGCATTTCTGTGGCTCACAAGAAAGAAAGTTAACATGTTTTTATGCTTTAATGTATTCTATTGAAGAGCATACAGTGTGAATCAAGAACTTCTAACTAGGTTCAGATAAAATTACTATGTACCTAGCCAGAACTTAACATAAGTGAACTCCTTATGTAACTAGGAAATCATCTGAAAAAGGAAATCAATTAAAATAACTTGCTTGGTTCAAAGAACCAATAAATCAAATATTTTTTCAATTATATATTCTTCAGAATTGTCCCTCCATTTCAAATGTAAAAAAGAGAGTGAAAAAAAATTTTTTAAGGATGAATGTATACATATGTTTAAGTTAACAAGAAAAATATATGAAATAAAGTTACATAAAATAAAATCATGATAATGATGACAATGATTGTTATTAAAACTTTTGGGAACAATTAAAAATAATACATCAATATAAGTGAAGTATTTGATGATAAATAAGTCCACTAAACATGCTCCTTAAATAAGGACACCCTACACATTGTCTACATATATCCACACATGCATATGTATAAACATGTATACAACAACTATATTATATACTCTAAATGCCAGACAGTAGTTATTCTGTTTTTACTGGGAATTTTCTATAATGTTAATATCCTACTGATAAGTATTGAAATAACAGATGTTTTGAAGTGATAATTCAAAAAGACGATTAGTGCAGGAGGCAGAAATGAGAAAAGCAGGTTAGTAAAGTAAGTAGTAAGCACATAGGATTAAGAGTCTAAACACTCCGATTTAAACTCTGATTTTCCTCGAGAACAAGCTGTATAATTTTAGGTACAATCCTTTAATCTCTCTGAGATTTTTTTTCTCACTTTTTGAATGAAGAAATAATACCTGTACACTTGACTACATAGCACTGAAGTGAGGGTCAAATAAGATTGTGGTGCCAAAAACACTTGAGAGGCATCTGTTAGGCATATAAACTCAGTCAATAAATGTTTATTGAGGATTTTCTAAGCACCAGTTAGGCACTATTTTAGGTAATAGTAATACAATGATAAACAAAGTTGCAAATGCTTCTGTTTTATTGTAGCATGCCTCACAGTGTTTTAGGGAAAACATAGTTAGATAGATAGATAGATAGATAGATAGATAGATAGATAGATAGATAGATAGATAGATAGAAAGAAATGGATGTAATTACATGTATAGTTATGCACAAACACATAAGCACACAAATTCCTCTAAATAAATTCAGATCAGTATAAACGCTCTGAATGAATATCCTTTGAAGATATAAAATTTGAAATGGAATTTTAAATATGGGGAAAAAATTACTGACAAATCCAGGGAAGGGCTTCAAGGAGAGGAAAAAGCCTTGGCAAATAAATGAGGTGAGAGAATTGTGTTATGGTAAAGAAACAGAAAGTTCAGTTTATCTGGATCCTGGTGATTCTGATGATCATGGTACAAAATGATAATCCAGAGACAAGTGGGGCCACACCAAAAGAGACTAGTGATTTCAATAAGCAGTTGACCTTTATTCTAAGGCAGTAGAAAGTCATTGGGTAATTAAAGGAAATGATGTTACTTGCAGTTTAAGAAGATAGCTGATGCTGTATGAATAGTGAAATGTAAGAATGACGGCAATAAAAAATGGAGGATGGAATGAAAACTAAAGAAATGCAGATAATATTTTATTAGTAATACATATCACAGAAATTTGGCATTGACCATATTTTCACTGAAAATGCTGTTTATGGCCAACCCCTTTAGGTCCCCTCCCACTGTGGGAGCTTCTCTGTCCTCTCAATAAATCCTGCTTTCAGGGGAAAAAAAAAAAAAGAAAGTAAAGAAAATGCTGTCTACTGCAGAATTCAGAGTAATTATTCACTAGATCCAGTTTCATGGACTCAGAACTTATGAAGTTGGTCTATTGCCTCCTTTAAGCTAATTTGTGTCTATTAAAACACAGAGGCAGATATTACATGGCAACTAAATAAACTAATATTAATTATCATAATAAAAATTATCTGAAAACCCTACTTTAAAATGGTCCTGCTTGGAAATTGAACATATCCTGGGCTCCCATATAAACATCAATGCATACTCCTAGATTAGGCTATGTTTCTGCTCCCTGCCGATTTACCTAAAGCAACATTTTTTTCTTTCTCTTAAGTTTTCCAAAAATGGCATTCTGTGGCAATTGACAATGAGATTTTCATTTTAGGAATATGACATTATTTTTCAAATATAGAATTCAGCTGCTTCCAGAAAAAAAATCCCTATAATCTATAAGTAATATTTTGTTAAAGATCCCACAAAGTAACTAGAATTCAATGGGAAATGGAAAGTATATAAAAAGTAGCTGCAAAAATAAATAAATAAATAAAATAAACTATCACTGTTCACTAATATCATGGCCTTTAAATTTTGAGCATAGGATAAATTTTATCTCAGATATTTCTTGGAATCAATCAGGTTGGTGATATATTCACAACAGGAAAGACAAGCATAGAGAGTTTTCTAAACTTCCTAGAACATTCCTTTGGGTATCGAGGTTGGATTCATTAGACAAGTTTGCCCCATGAGCTGTCTGGAAATCTCAGCCATCAGGAGCTAAAAGGGGCTGTCTGTTTATTTTAATAATTCCTCTTGGGTTTTTGGTAGCTTTCTTTTCTCTGAAAATCTGAGTTATGGAATGTCTAGATATAGTATTTCTGTGGAAATATGTCACTTTATGCCAAAGACTGAGCATCTGCTCCATACCTTGCATTAAAAGCAACAGATAAAGCTGCAGCATATTTAAAAGAGATAATTTGAGAGTAGAATATACTCAAGGGCATATTCTGGTAAAGTAACTATAACAACAACCACAAACAGGGATTGGATAAACATAAACTTCTGTTTTTTAAAAAATATTTTCAGTAATTTAGAATTTTTTATTTTACCTAATGCCATCATATCATGACAGATACCTTATCCTCTCTAATTTTGAAATTCTGACCTTTAATATAAATAAAAATATGTGTTTTAACATTATTTGAATATGAACAAAATGTTTCTCTCTGGTCTCAATATCACATGGTGTAAAAAAGATCATATGACTATCAGGCATCTTATAATCTTGAATAGATCAAAGTTGAATTTTTGAAAGTTGTAAACTATACTGCCTTTCCTAACCTTTAGTCACCTAAACTTTACCAAGTTGCACAAAATTTCACAAAATAAATTTGCTCCTTTTAGAGTCCTCTCAATTTTCTACTTAAAAAAATTTATGTAAAAAAATACAAACCCAAATCCAAGCTAATTCTTTAAGAAGCTGCAGGGAATTTCAAACTCAATTGCCTTGCTTTAGGAGTTGGCAATTTTTATATCTAAATGCTAAGATACCTTGCAAAAATTAGGTGAAAGGTTAGTCTTAAACGTTTTATACAGGCATAAATAATCCAAGATTGGGAAAATTATTATGATAACGAGAAAGTCTGCTTTGAGATATAAATGCTTTTTAAAATAATGTATTAGTGTTCAAATGCCTCAAGAGAAAGCTACAGTTACAAATGCCCTTCTAACTGATGCTCTCAATTAAAAAAAATCAAAAACAAAACAGAAAAACTCTAACAACCAAAAATTTCAAATCTAAAATATTTACAGGAAAATGAAGAAAACTTTAACCAAATATTTATCAATTGTGTAGCAGATATAAAGATAAAGTCAGTTCTCCACCTACAAGCTTATTTGCCAATCATCTATTTCTCCACCTCCCTATCTGGGTTTGTCATATTAGGAGCGCACATTCATATCTCTTTCCTTTGCTGTCCTTATCTATATGGTCTGATGACAAAATATCTGACAGGCATTAATCATCTTGTACATTATTTATTGAGATTAAATTCAAGACTGAATTTAGAAATCATAACAATATTTCCAGGAACTATGGGGAGAGCAAGGGTGAAAAGTTCTTTTTAATCTACAATCACTTCAAAATATCATTCCTTCAGCTCTATCCTGTTTGTGTTCCAGTTGAAGAAGGATTTCCTCAGATTTGTTTTCCAAGGAGTGAAATGAATTTGTTTATAGAATAAAATGTGTTTTGTAAACTAGATAGGAGAGAGCAAGCCTGCAGACAGGAGAAAGGAGAAACCCTTATCTTGGTGATATTACCTGAACAGTAAACAATATGTCAACCTGGCTCACCATAAGATTTTGTCATATCATAAATAAAGTGTAATCTGGATATAAGATGGAACAAAAGGGAAGAGAAAGATACTCATATCACTAGAAGGACATGAATTGTGCATAAAAATCTGCCCTTCCAAATTAAGTTTTGGATCTTTGTGTATGGGTTATTTCTGCCACACTCGCAGAGTACAGGCAAAGCTAGTATGAAAGTGATTGAAAACTCTCCTATATGAATGCAATTCAGTTGGAGCATTATTTAGTATTTTAGGGAGAAGAACATTCAGGTTTCCTTCATTTATTTTAATACAGCAATTAGGAGATAACTTGGGAAAATTAATTTCTTCCAAAAACTTTTGGTTTCTACCCAATTTAAAGTAAAAAGAACTATCTTGATTAATCGAGGTCGCTGGAGTCTTCTCAGGTTCATAAGATTTCTCTCCCTTACTGTTTCCCCTCTGTCCTTATCCTTTACCTTCTCAATCCCTCTCACATCCCTTTGTTTTCTCTCTTTATTTTCAATTCTCTTTCCATTTTTTTATTGTTAACCTTTTCTTTCTTATATTCCCCTTTTTCTGACTTTTGTTTTATTTCCCAAGTAGTTTATTCTTGTATATTGACCATGCTTTGGGTAAAAGTTCTCTCAAAAACATTGTTCAGCCATAGTTACAGGGAAGAAGCAGCACCCCACATCTTGCCACCAAACAAAGAGGTTACAGATAAGAATGAATTTAATGATTACTGATAATTTTGATTTGTATTTTCTGGATTCTGATTATTTTAAATCGATGTAAAATTTTCTTCATTATTTTGTTTTTGTTTTGAGAAAACAGGATTTATTGAGAGGACAGAAAACCTCCCACTGTGGGAGGAGACCCAAAAGGGTTGCCCCCATTATTTTGTTTTTAATTTTTTTTTTAAACGAAGAACATAGGCAACTTATTTTCTCTTTATGATCCTGAATAGAGTATACTACATTTTTAGAATTTTTACATATTCTAATCCTTTTTAGCTCTTCTTCCTTAAAAAAAAACTTCTTCCAGGAAATCTCTCTTTATGTCATCCTTTTATTTTCACTTTCTCAGAATTGTTCTTGACCCCGAGAAGGTAGTCTTTTTAAATAATGTTACAATATTTTCAGATTTATTTCTATCATCTGTATCAACCCAATTATATATTTTGTTTTCTAGTTATAGAACTTAAGTCATATATCTCCAAAGAGTAAAACTGTACTGTCTGATGCAGTGTGTATTTCTAAAAAAACAGGTCATGATGAATTTGCACATACAAGAGTTTTTTATATTAGTCTGAGGTCTCAGCTTGTCACATTTATGTGGTTTAGGAGGACATTCAGAACCAAATAGCGTCGCCATTTGTACAATGTTGTTACTTTTATAAAAACTGACTTTTGTCATAATAAAGTCAGTGGTCCTTTTTATTGTATAAGAAGGAATTATGCTAGCTGTGATGATGAACTTACTAAGAGAAACTTTTACTCCTTCATAAGCTAGTGATAATCGTTCAAGTATTTCCTTATATATAGATCTTTCATCTGAAAGCAAATAGCTCATGTAAATATAAGAGGGGAGGGTCAGTTTTGCAATTGAGATTTACTAAAATTCTGTCATACTTCAATTACCTGAAATTTGAGTAAAAGAATGAAATTAAATACTTTAAATCTACAATAAAAATTCAAGATAATTTCAGTTTATAGCAACCAGCAATCTGGTGCTAAGATGTTTCTCTAATTTCATAGCTAATTGTTTTTTTAAATGTCTTAAAACTCTATTTAGCTTTCTCAGCTATTCTCTAATGACAGAGAGGCATTCTTAAAATGTATTTTAAAATATTAATGACTCTGTAGATAGACGTAATACACACTTGCCATTTTATCCCTTAAGAATTAAAATTTTCACTCCAAAAATATAATATACAAAATAAAGTTTAGTTAGTATTAAAGCTTTTTCATAAATCTCAAATCTATCACATTTACTTATACTACATTCCAGTAAGATACCTAAAAGTAAAATCAAAAATATTTGAGCTACTTCCTGTTTCTTTTAATGTCTATCACACCATTAAAATCAGTGTTACCAGGAATCAGAAAATCATCTTCAGTAAAAATTAAAACACATCTACTGTTTTAATTTTGCCAAGTCCTGGAATTTTCTATTATAAAGTATGTTATATTCATTTCAAGTAAACAGAAGATGTCTTGCCTATATTTGCCCAAGTACTATTTCTGCTCTTTAAATGTGTGTGGAGTTTTTCATTTTTCTGGGATTAAATATATAATAAAAATAGATTCTACAAAAATAGTAGTGTTTCAATATGAATTAATGTAGTTATTTCTGTAAGTAAATCCACCAGTATCTCAAGTTTTGAAATTTAGCTTTTAGTCTAATTTATATATCCTCAAGGTCCATGGTTATCAGTGGTCTAGACGTGCATATGAGCATTAGTTAAAATAATTTCTGCATAAACTATTTTTAATTAAAGTGTTAATATATACATTTATTAAGTAGTGCTTTTATGCAATTAAATAGAAATGAGCAGTATACTTTGTTACCTGTACTCTGAACAACAATACGGCTATGTAGCTGATCATTAAAGAAAGTGTGTTTTTGTGTATGTATGTGTGTAAAATTATTTAACAAACTGAACATGCACAGATCTTTCAAAGGATATGCATATTCACATATTAAAATATTAAGTAATTTTTTCTAATTTATGATGAAGAGAAGATTTTAGATCTGCTATAAGATACTAGTGATGTTGTAAGGAATTATATCATAAAACAGAAAGAATATTCAGTAAAGGAATATTAATATTCCAATTAATATTTTGAAGTCTTGCTTTTTAAAAACTATATCATTAACCTACTTATTCATTTTGTAAGTCCTCCTCTAGTTATTATAATTTATTGTATATTTTATGAATCAAGAACACATTTTTGAAACAAATTCAGATGTTTAAATGTACACAGATATTAGCACATCATGTATAAGATTGTCTTCTCCATTTTGTGACTACTCTATTTTGACTTAAAGGTCTTTTTTTCTAAGAACTTAAATGAAAATTTAGTACAGCCTAAACCTGTAGAAATTTGTATGATAGGTCCTTAAATGAATGTTTAAAATTGGTTAGAAGAGACACCTGATAAGACCTTTGACATAAGTTTGACTTGTGTTTTTGATAGGGCAGTTCTTCGTAATCATCTGAGACACTAATGGCATTTGAGAGTCAAAGTATTTTTAAATGACTCTAAAACTATGTTACCATTGACTCATAACACCAGTGTTTGAGTATTTAAGTTTTATCTTATTTGCTTCTCTGTGCTGTCTAACCAATGAAGAGGAAGCTTTCTTAATATCGACATTTAGTTGATATTTATATAATGTTATTGAATAGTTTCTATGAATTCTTTGGGAAAGGTACAGTATCAGCTATAGCTGAGGATCATAGACTCTAACCTTGATTTCCTGTATGATTCTGAATGATAATTCATTTCCTTACTTCACTTGTTTTACTCTGAGATCAATATTTTGATTTGGTGTCATTAGTCTTTGTTTAACCAAATAAGGTAGTTTGATTATCTTATTCAATATTGTTCAAATAAGTGCACCATTTCTAGAACTATTTACTCTTATTATTATACATATTGTCTTATTAAGTACTATTGTTCTCCCTAAGTAGAAGTCAATCAGTATAATTAATTAGTGTATATGCCAAAAAATAATTTTATTATGGAAAATTAAGGTATAAGTTCAAAAGCATAGCTTTAAAAAAAACACCACCATCTACTTCATTCAACTATTAACTTAGATGTGGTAGTAATCTATCACAAAATAATGGACAGATTAGCATGTAATATTCCAAAATTATTGTTTAAAGTGATAGAATCAGAGACATTCTAATGGGAATCAACGTAGACACAGTAGTGTCAGGTAAGGTAAACGTGGTTTTTGTTTTGGAAAGGAAATATAATCCCCATTTTCTTTGTATAATGAAATCACTACACAGAAAATATTTGTTTGTCAAGCCATGACTCCTTCATACCATTATAAGAAGTTTGTATCTCCCTTTTACTACATATGGGTATATGCAGAAAATTGCAATAGTTAATTGAATTGACATAGATGATCTATTAAAAATAGAATTTTCCATATGCTACCATTCTTATTACTTGACCATTTAGAAGGAAAGAAAGATTGTAATAATAACAAATTTATTATTATTCTCTAAAACAAAGATACAAATAACGCAACCCACCTCCCAATCCTGGTCTCAGACGGTTGTCATAACCATCTAAGAGTCTGTCCAAAATCCTGGTGAAGACAGTGGTATTGTCTTTAAGTTCATCTTGCAGTGAGGTCTGCCCATAACTGAAAAAAAGCATAAAGAGAAGCGCTGGATAAATTATACATTTCTATTAAAACATCTTTCCAAATAAAACCTTTTCCAGATGTTTTTACTTTTCTTTTGATTTAATATTAATTTTATTGTTTTTCATTTTATTTGTTTTAAAGACATGAGTATCTTAACTTTAAAATTATTTTCCTCAAATTAAAAAAATGTCAAGTTCATCTCATGCCATTTCCTCATATTTGTCTTCACTTAGGATAAGCTTTTTATTTTAATATGACAGAAGAATTACAGGAAATGAATTCTATCTCCTTACGTTTTAAATTCACAACATGTATATTGTGTTGTAATGCACATTTCTCTGAGCAAGCAAGAATGTTAATACATTCTTTAAAAAAATATCTGGGAAACTGCTTTCCAAATTAAGAAAAGTTATCAAAAGAATTCATAGTTTTGTTTTTAATTTAAAGTATAGCCAACACCTAAGTTTTTGCCTACTAATGTGCCTTCCTTCACTCATTTCTGATAGATCTGTGTTTTGGTTTTTTTGATGTTCTTTTAAGATATTCAGGTGAGAAACATAGATAAAACTTATTTCTAAGGATGATTATATTTTTATATCAGTATGCAGATTTCTATTTCTCATATGATTTACGAGACAATTTTAAAACTGTGTCTATTCAAACATCTATTTAGTCTTTTTTGTCATTTCATGTCTTAGATGTAAAAGAAACTTGGAAAAGATCAATTCAATAATAATCATTTATTTATTCATATTAATTTAGTTTACTAAACTATAGTGTAGTTTTGGTGTGTTGTTTAAGAAGCAAGCTCAATCTAGTACCTAGTCTTTTAAAACTTTTTTAGCCTAAAACTTTATTTCCTCTCTCTATATTGAAATCATTGCTCCTATTTAAATGCTACTAGTTGAGGATATAGCTCATATCCCTTACCATTATTAGTCTTTGCTTTTCAACCACAAAGTGAGCGCAGTTCAAAAGTTGTATATTTCTGACATCAATCTTATTGCTATCTATACTCCTTGAATCACATTTTATGTGATGATTAGCATGACAACTCCAAAATCCTTTGAGAGAAGCATTTTCTATCTTAGGATGGATCACATTCACTGATATATTTCAATGATAGCTGTGACCTTGAGTTTGAAAAAAAATTGGTTGTAAACTAAGAAACTGCCACAAATCTATCCCTTTAATAATTTTTACATGATATGTTTTTGGCTTCACTCGTGTGTGTTTATTTAAATATTTTTAAAAGTAACATTTGAAACCAATTCATTTATTTGACAGCAGCAAAAAATAAAATCATAATTTCTAAAACAAACAGATTTGCAGGTAAATAATTTTGTATCGGCAAAAAGCAATTGCCATTTTTCTGATACAGTTTTAATTTAATAGAGCTGTTTCAATTATAGGTTATCCATAATATTAAATATATAAAATGTGCCTCTATGAAACAATTTTTATTTATACAAATTCAACATTTATGCCATGCAGATTGAGGGCTTCCTCTTTTGGCAAAATTAAGCATCTTGCTGTTTTTTTAAATCAAATTTTCAACGAGCTCTGTGTTTTCCAGTATGTCTCATTGACGGATGACAGCAGTAAGTCAAAAATAGTTTTCTGAATGCAATTATTTATAAAAATTCATTGTCACAAAACCAACTGCCAAGCATGCATCTTTCAAGGATACTGGAAGGTCATCTTGATAAAAATTGAAAAGAGATGCTAGCACACCCTAAGTTGTGAGGATGGACTGATCAAGAACCCTAAGGATGAAAGTAATAAAATAAGAAGGGGAGAAAAGATGAGATGGGGTAACATGACAAAGTACAGTTACACTGTTTATACAATCCTTTGAATATAGAATGTCTGTTAACTTTATCTACACTCCCTATGTTTATACAGCTGATGTAAAATTCAGGAAATGCTTTTCTCCTGGTTTTATCTTATGAATGTTACGTTTACCATTTATTTGCATTGGAATACAATGCCAAAATAAGTCTCTGCCCTTTCCCCAAGAAAACCAGTCCTGCTATCCCAATTGGATTGCAAATCTTTCTTTGATGTGATTTCCTAATCAGGATCTTATTCATCTTTATTTCTAACTTACTATGCCAAATTGTAATTGCCAGATAAGTACCCTAGGAGAAAGATCAAGAATGTTTATTTGGTATTAAACACTCATGCCAATGCAGTGTTTCCTAAGCTGATATTTTGAAGAAGAATGTCAGTTACAGTACCTGATTTTGATTCCATATGAACTACTATATAATAAAACACTGTGCACTACCTCCATCTACAGGTCATTACAATAGTAACACTTCATATAATTTTTCTAAAGCAGTAAAGACGATTTAACTTCTCAGATTAAGAGTATTTGACAATAATGTATGTCCTGTTCATTTAGAAGTTAGTGTTTACCATACACAATAGCAAAAAATACCAACAAACAACTTCTTCTCAATTAAAAAAAAAAACTTCTAAATGCATGTATCTTTCCAGACTATTTCATCTTACTACTTTAACTCATGCGAGTTCACTTTCTATTACATTTTGGAGGAACTCATGTGTTTATAATATGTCTAAGACTTTCTTATGGACTGCAAGTATAGGCTACACAGAAAATATAAAAGCAAATAAAGAAGAATCTAAAATATTTGGCCATTTATATAGTCGCTACTATAATAAATTTGTGTGCTAGACTGAATCATTAGAAAATATTTTGAATATAGTTAATCTTATTTTTATAATTTATTTTCATAAAAGTTATGCTTAGAGAAGTTTGATTTTACCTAAATTACCTAGTTATTAAATATTTGTCTAGCATATTCCACCTTTTTTGGTTATATAGACAATAGCTTCCAAACATAATATGCACTTGCATTTATAGAGACTTATGACTTTCAAATTACAAATATTATTTTAAACTTTCCACTTTCATATATTCACAAGTTACTGTTTGATTTTACAATTGGCTTAAAATTTTCTTGTTGGAAAATCATTTTACACAGTATGCGAACATTAATTGGTGTAACTTTTTCTCTGCATTAGAAAATTGCATGTTTTGTTCAATAACAACTGACCAGTGAAAGTTCAATTTAAAACTTAAATGTTGAATTAATACATTCCATAGCAAATTCTTGTTAAGTGTATTTTAACTAACTTGCAAATAAAGTGTTTTTTTTTCTATTGCTCTTCTTTATTCTTAGCTGGAATTTTATTACAGTTAAGTTTTTTGAATTCCCTTAGTCATGAATGCATCCAAGAACAAATTTCTTCCCCCGATGGAATAAATGAAAAGTTACAGAAATCTCATGCAGATTTAAAACAAAGTGCCCCCACCTTCTTCCAGTCAATGTGCTCAGAAGGAGGGTCCAGGCCCAAAGATAGTCAGACAGACCTGGACTTTTCTTCATCGCGGGCTTGAGCAGCTGAAAAGTAGAATAAGTAGAGATCAATGTCTCTTGCAAGAAACATCAGGTTATAACCACTAGGGCTGACTGAGGCAGTTTAGATGAATGCTTTGAAGTCAGGAAATGACCTCACTGGGATATGACACCTCATTGGAAGCAATGGAAACCTGGACCATCCATTCTCCACTTTCCCTTCCATTTCTCCATTGAGAATTATATCAGTGTCCTTATTCTCCTGTAAAAGAATATAAGTTGAAATGCTTTCAGGTGACAGTATTGCTCAACATAAAAACTGTGAGTTGTTTTTTATTCTAGGTTTTACATTTACAATATAGTTTGATTTATTCTCTTCCTATTGTTTATCCCCAGAATATTTTGACCTTTCTGAACTGAGTTCACACAAAGGAAATGTGCATTGAAAATTTTAGGCAGGAAGAACATGTTCAGGTGTAGGATGAGGCAAGTTAGCATACTCTCTTGACTGGATTTATCTTTGAATTCTGAATGTACTTTAATTTCAGCAGCAACTGTATTTATCTCTTTTTAAAAAGCACAGGAAACACACTGTTGCATGCTGGAGTCGTGCTTATATTCTGTGCCTGTAACTGCCTTGTGAAATGTGCTCCCTAATGCTTCTGTGAGTCTGAAGAACAGAATTTATAGTCAAACCATGTGCTGATCCTCTCTCACATACAAACCACACACACACAAATGCACACAAACATGCCCACACATATCTCTTAAGCCCTCTCAAATTCTGCCAGGTTGCTGCTAGAAAATGTTTCATCTCAAACAGATGGAAGCTGGAGTGCTTTGCCTTGCATGAATAAGGGGAATCTTTTTTTCCCTCTCAGGTAAAGTGCAATCAATCACTATCTGATTGTTGAATTTAGAGTTGGTAGTGGGATGCTGGAGAAATGGAGGAGTACAGAAAGCTTAGAGAATTAAAAATTTGTATAGTCTATGTGTGGAGTCAATTTCTGAAATTCACGGCACTACCTGGATAAGGAGCAGGATGCTAACATTTTACTTTAATGTGCTGTAATTAATACCAGTCATAATATAAGGAATGTTAAAAGTATGTATACTTCTTAGTAGGGTGAGTGGTTAATTAATTGCACATCTTTTTAAGCTTATTTTTCATTAGGCACTCTATAGTTTAACGTGGTATGTCTTTAAATACATCTACAAAATGCTTTCTACACTCTCGGGAATCATTTAAATCTGTAAGAACCATTACAAACAGGCATGCTAGCAAAGAAACATAATATATTTAAAGTGAAATGATCTAGAGATAGGAACTGTGAGCCTCATCATAGCTTTTAGTTAATTTAGTGACTGACTTTGACACATATAAGTCGAATATGACAAGAAATCTTGGATAAATATTATCAAGTTAAAATATTGCATCTAAATTGCATAATTATAATGTATTCCTTTATTAATCTTTAACGCTTGCTATTAAAGAAAATCAACTTCTTTTAGCCCTATTAATTTTCGTTGATCTTCACTAAAAGGTGGAATTCTTGAACGAGTAAACAAAACACAACAAAACCCAGAAGCAAGACACCATAGCTTTTTGCCCTCCACTGACATTTTAAAAAGAGAAAAACAAACCTATCATGGCACTTCAGTTGTTGAGTAAGAAAGTTTCTTGCAAATACAAACATAATAGTTTAAAAGAAAAGCTAAGCCACTGCTTTAACACTTTCCACCTTCAACCTCCCCCTCCCCCAGACACACACCCCATGCACTCCAAATACCACCATGCCATGCTACCCCTATCAAAGAATAAGTTGAGTTTTCATATTCAGAATGGGAGAGACCCCTACACCAGAGGGCATTTCAGCAGCGTTCACTGGAAAGGAGAGAAGAAGAGGTTTTGCAGCCAGACCAGAGAGTGCCTTCCCCTAGGAAGGATCAGTGAGACAGGTTTTCTGTCCCAGAGTCTCAACTTTAGACGATGGCCCCCAACACCCCTCCCCAACTCACCCTAGCTCCCACTAGGAAAAAAAAAAGACCAAAAAAATGTCACCTCCCACCGCGCGGAATAGATTAAAATATGCCTGAAAAGGGGGGAAAGAAAGAAAAGAGGGAAAGAAAAAACAATGGTCTTCTATTGCTGCGGTTTTCACCCTGAAAGAAAAACATTCGTTGTTTCTACCTGCTATGGGATCAGGCTCTTGTCCTGCTCTTGCTCTCTCTCTCTCTCTCTCTCTCTCTCTCTCTCTCTCTCTCTCTCTCCCCCTGTCTCTCTCCTCCCTCTCTCTCCCTCTCTCTCCTTCCCTCCCTCCCTCCATCTCTGTAGCTCCACTCTCCCTCTCCCCTCTCTTTTCCCACTATAGCATTCCTGTGTCTCCAGCTAGGCAAAGACACGGTCAAAGCCCTGTGTATCGCGGTCCGAAGCCGCACTTACCTCGGGCACCCTCTGGGCACAGGATCGCTCAAGACTCGGGAAAAGTCTGCGAGAGAAGATCGCGGAGAGCCTGAAGCCGGCGCGAGTCCGCGAGTCCGGGCGCGCCGGAGCAGAGGGGCGTCCTCGCTCTGCCTCTCACTCACTCGGTCTGAGCCATCATGGACTCTGCGTGCTTCTTGCTGAGGATTTCACACCCAAATTTGCTTCCCAATATCCAATCTGCAGCTATACAACAAAAGATTTCTCTTTACCAAGACAGTAGTAATACGTCCCAGGGCAAACCGGATGTGAAATAGGCGGTGACTTCATGCCAGAGAGATTTTATTTTAGAAAGGAAGGTGGTACCAGCCTCTGGATCTGGAGACCAATCCGCCCATTTTTTATATGCAGCACAATTTAACTTGCACCGCTCTGGCCCTAATCCCCTTCTCTCTAGCTGCAGGCTCAAATCCTTCTACAATCTGCTGCAAGCTTCCCTTTTTTGGGGGGTGGGGGGAGTGTAATGGGGGAGGGACGGGTAGGAAGGGTTAGAGACCTAGTGACTGCACTTAAAATATTTTCACACTTGCAGCTTTTGGACACTTTATTTCAAGGTGTGTCCATTAAAAATATAAGTGATCTGTGTAACTATTTCACCTTTGATCAAATATTCCACCACTGCATACACATGAATGAACACAAGCTATGAGACAGGGAGATTCAAGGGTGCACATGTGAAGAGCGCACGCCCGGCTCGCCCCTCTTCTTCACAGACATTCCCGCACGTATGTCTAAGTCCCCGTGTCTTGCAGAGTCACGAATGGTGAGGGATGACAGGAAAGAGTTCTGGCCGGTAGGGAATTGGGTACTGGGTTTGTAGAGTCTTTTGCACTTTCTCAGGTTGTGAGCGCTTTCTAGCCCACCTTCGTCTGTGTCTTAAAGGACAGCAAGAATACTCTCCTGCGCCGGGTATTTATCTTTGGAGGCAACTGTTTGTGTGTATTATCTTGGAGAAAACACAGGCGCCGTTAACTGTATTGTACTGGGTTCCTGAACGAAGAATATTTAACTTTAAATAAATCTCCCTGATCATTTCTAGGTTTGAGAGTCATATCTTCATTTCCGGAATCATTCCTTCTCCTCGAGCTCCATCATTCTCGGATTAGGAAAATGGGAGAGGGGGAGGAGGAATTTTTAGAAGTCAGGGCAGAAATTGGCTATCCCTTCCTCCTCCCCAACCCTCACTCCCTGCCTTATTCTATTACCCTCCCTGGTAGCTCTCTACCCACGAATAATTATACACTAGGGAAGGGGGTGTGTTTAAAAATCAGTCTAACTAAATTTCTAAGGAATCAGGGATGACTGTGGTTCCCTCCTAGGATTTTGTGAATGGCTGTTTGTAGCAGAAGGGATGGTTGCTGTCTTTCTGGGAGCGCTTACTGAGAAGACCTGAACCACTGGGAGCTGTCCCTTCAGCACTATCGCCCAGACACGGCAGGAGGTGCTGAAAAGACTGAGTGCTCGGTGTAAAGCTGCAGGTGGAAAAGGTCTGAGCTTTGGTAAGTCCGCTGGCCATTTTCCCCAAGTGGATGTCTAGCTGAAGAGACGTTTCGGACGGGGCGGAGCTTGTCCAAGGGAAGAAAAAACAAACAAACATAAATAGTCAATCCATACCGCTTAAGTTGTTTTCATTCTACAAGTGTTTCTTGACCTTGTGCTGCAATTCAATCAACTTACCTGATTTAAACTTAAGTCAGGTGATTGAAATGATAAACAATGCAAAACTGAAGATCACGTTCAGAGCTGGGCTGGGTTACGTTCTTACTTTTGAGATGAAGTGCTAGCTGGGAAGTTATTTTACAGATAAACTTTTGGAAGGGAGATTTGGAGATTACCTTAGGGTACCCCTGTTTCTGAGTAGTAGTTAGTTGCCTACTTTGTGTAGACACAACAAATGCCAATGTATTCTTAAAAATATTTATTGAAGGAACATCACAGCTTCCCTTTGTGATATTACCCAATTTGTATATATTTACTTCTGCATTAATTTACTGATGTATTGAGTTATTTTGATACTAAAACTGACTTTAATAAGATTTTAAAATCCCAAGTTAACTAAAAAACTTCTTTTTTACTTCTTCATACACAATGCAGTCTCAAAGTTCTGTCTTGTTTTAACAAAATTGATAGTCATAAAAATGTGATCTTTTAGCCTTTTTTTTTCCCCTCCTGGCTAGACTGTTACATCTCCTTATACTCTCATCTACAAATAGGTAATAACTTTACATCTTATATCTAATGACAGACAACCAAATTGCTCTACTGATTACACATACGTAAACACAGTCACTGAAACTTTATCATTTGAGCAATACTCTCTGAGAGCAATCCCAATAACATCCTGCTCGAGGCTAAAAATATTATGTGACTATGTAACAGAATACAATGGCACAACATTTTCATACATTTTAAAATAAATAAATATTTATAAATACTTTTGGGTTATGACATGTATATGGAAATGACCATAGAATTATCCTCCCTTTAAAATACAATATTTGCAAGGTAGATTTTTGGTAAATGATTCTCTATGGATATCATCTTGAAATATACATATTATATATATATATATATATATATATATATATATACACATATATTCACTTTGGGACACCTATATTTTTCATAAATAAATTGTAGGTGTTTAAAATATTGATAATTTTACTACACCAACACAGAAATAGGTATTCTAAATTATGAGTGTGTTTATTTATTGTTTTCCAACTAAGTCATTAACATAGTCACATAATACCAGAAAATAAAATACAATAAATTAATACAAGCAAATACTTTATGTTGTCTTTATATTACATCTTTTAGACAATTATTGATATAGTTTTTTATTTTACCCAGGACGAATAACTTCAAAGTGTGTGTGCACCTAATGAAGCAAGTTTTTGGAGTAATAAAAACAATGATTTTTAATATTCTTAAAGGGTTTATTTGGTTCCAAATAATATGCTAATAAGCATAAATAAGTCAATTTAATTATCAAAGCAAGTTTCTGTGAAAGATGATTTTAATATCCTTGTTTTACAAATAATTCAATAAATTTTGGATTTCAGAGATCAAAAGACTCACCTAAGGCCACACAGGTAGTGAGCATCCATACTTAAATGCAAACTCAAATCTTCTTACTTCAAAACTTATTCTCTTAACCACGTTTCTACATGACTCTATTACCTACTATGAGGTTGCGAGCTCATATTAAAATATTCTTCATTTATTTTATATCCCTACTGGACCATCTTTATCTCAGTCACATAAAACCTATCTCTGAGTATTATTACTCATTCATGACAAGAGTCTTTCCTTTGATGGTCTTACTTGCCCAGCTGCAACATAATGGTCAGGCTTGCTTAGTATTTCAGAGGTTTCAGCTATTTTTCTTCGGTCTCATGAGGACAGTGGCCAAAACCTCCTAATAGTTACTAGCTCTTGGAAGGGGAATTTGGGGTCAAACTTAGAACCAGAGATCCTGAGGAGGCCTAATAGCTCTATCTCTAGAGCTGCAGTGTGGTACATTTTGCTTTTTCTGTCAATTTTAAATGGCAGGAAGCCCTGACCTAATTGACGAAGTGGTGCTGATTCTATTCAACAGAAAAATGTTTTACTTCATCCAACTTAATGTGAAGCAAATGAGGGGAAAAAAATCATAACAAGAGTATTCTCATTTATTTAGTGTGGCTTTTTATCATTTACAAAATAGAAGAAGTAAAAATTATAAAATATTTTAAAAGCTTCAGTTAAACCTACAGTATACTGATGTTTAAAAATGTATTCCCATGGCTCAGATATAAACATTTAAATTACATTTTAATGTTATACTGTGAACATGGTTACTAATCTGCAATAATAAATGTACAGGTTGCAGTTGGACATGAGTTTACCTAATTTGTGTATATATAGATGAATATTTATATGGAATATTTCATTGCACTCATCAAACTAGTCCCATTTTTCTAATTTCTCTGTATATGATGCAAGCCACTTTGTTTAATTGACTGTACTAGCATATCCAGAGGGACATCTCTTCTTTTATAACTGATATTGAAGCAATAGCTTAGTTGGGAAAAATGAAAGAAATATGATTTAAGTAACACAGTATATTCTGTACCTTAATCTATATACCTTGACTACCTGAGTTACTCAGAAAAATATTTTTTTCCAGACTGGAGAGCTACTTTGCTATCTCAGCATACTGAGAAACATGGGAAGTATAGTCAAAAACAAAATTAAAAACAAAATGTTTTTATATTTGAATTATAAATGATTGGCACTCTAATGAAACTTAAAGATTGTTTGCTCCAACTACTTGGACAGATCACAAAGATGACGTAATTTCCCCCTGATCTTTGTAGAAGTAGAATACAGGTTGCAATGGCATAGTAAATAATTATACACAAATGTATACCTGAAGACACTGACACTTAACAGCTGTGGATACATTGCAGAACTTTTCTGAAACAGATCAGCAAAGGGTACATTGCTGAACTTTTCTGAACCTGATTTTTCTGAAGTTTTAAAATGAGATAATGGTATCTCATAAACTGGTTTTATATGGGGAAATGAATGTGAATCGAATAGCCTTCTTGTGTGACACCTAATAGATATCTAATAAATGCCAATTTCCTTCTCTCTCTCATATTCTCACCATGTATGTATCCATTTATCAGCATTTTGGTAAATTATCTGTATTGTATTTCTATAACTCAAAATACTGATGGTATTTTCCACATTGTGCATGAGACATAACTGAAAGATTAAATTATCAGTTATTAGACAAAGTCTTGGAACAAGCTTATTCCCATGCCACCTTAATCCTAAATCCATATTCTTAATTTTAGTTCTTAATTTGAAGTTTTTAATCTGAAAAAAAAGAACGATTCTTACTGCATGTTCCTTGGGTTTAGAATATTTTCCATACAACTCAAATCAGGAAGATTGAAGAGAGTATGACCCAAGATGGAGCCAACCACACAAATGCTCCAACCACAGCTACTACAATCAACAATAGACTCCCCCAAAGATAGTCTTTAATGTTATTTTTCCATAACATTTAAGGAGGACCCAACAAATACCCATCAGGAATAAAATATGTATGTGAGAGCCAGAGTCTACTTAGTAGTTATGTAAGTAGGGCACTTTCCAATTTTCCTCTGTTGGCAGCTTTCAGTTTATCAGCAACTCACATGTAACCCAGATTCACCTTTTTTTTTTTCAAAGCTTTTTCTTTTCACAGATGTCAAACCCATCAACTCAAACAGGTAAATGCAGATTTATTCAGAGTTAGGAAAAGGAATAAGTTGATGAGTAGAAGCAAGTATTTATTTTTAAAGTGCAAATTAAATATCAATAATCTTCCAAACTTTGAAGAAGAATTTTTTTACTCTGTAGATTCAATTGATAACTTGAAGAGTAATAATTAAAATAACTAATAATTAATCATGTGACGACAAGAAAATCAACATGTTATTAGAATGCTGCCATAATAATCTAAAGTATATGTTTTTATTTTGTTTATTTATTTATATTTTAGGTTAGAAAGTATACTTTATTTAGAAAGTAAATTGGAGAAAGAAAGAGAGAGAGAGAGAGGAGATTCTTCTCCCCAAGGTACGGGAGGGAGAGTCAAAGCAGCTTGGAAACATGGTGGCCATAGCTCAAAGAGCCTCATGGACACACCAGTTTAATAAAGCAATGGCGTAGAGTAGTTATTTTTAAATGTGATGTCCTATATGACTTACATGAGGAAATATGAATTCTCTATTTTTATAGCAAAATTCAGGCATTCAGAACATATAAGTGCTTCCTTTGGTAAAGTTAAAGTGCATATACACATGCAGGCGTACACACACACACACACACACCTGTAATCTTAGTACAAACTCCTTTTTAAACACTAAGAATAATATTTACTTATGTTTTTCTTTGCTAAGGCAAACAGAATGAATAGATATTCAATCAGTGACACTTATTAAGTGTCTAGCATGCAAAAAGAAAAATAGATCTAAGTTAGAGAATCAATTTAGGGAGATTATTTATATCAAAAATAATAAACACACATGTTGGTACCAAGAAACTGCATTCTGTTAATAGAGGACTTGCTGATATGCTTAGGATATGCCTAGTTTAAAATATTTGAAGACTTTAATGTGGTCTCATTATCCTGTTGGACAGCTGAGTTTACATATTTGTTTGAAATCATAAAACATAAAAAAAGACAACAACATTAAAGCAGTATTTTAAAAAATCATTCATCATGCCCTGAATGGCCATAGGATTTGTGGAAAGGATATGAAACAGAAGGATTTACTAGAATAAAGATCAAGAATTAAGACACTAATACCCCATCTGTTCAATAGCTCCCAATTTTTGATGTGTATAATAATTGCATTTTGTGGAATTAAATGGAAACAAATGTGTAGATGTGGATACATTTTTATTATAATTGTATATAACTCTATTCAAATGCAACAAATGCCCTTATGTTAAGTGTTGAAAATGGATATAATTATATTTTTACTGTAATTTTCAACTGCACAAAAGCATCTCTCTTAAACTAACCTAGTTCTAATTTTGCTCATAATGACATTCTCTAAGATTTTCCTTTAGAGAAAAATTGTATAGCCTCTCTCTTCTGTCCCTCTCTCTCTTTCTGTGCAAATATATATAACACAAACATATGTTAATATATATACATATACGTGTTTGCTTGGGTGAGGGAAACATTAATCTCAGAAATGTAGACTGTTCCCCCTCAGAACTTGAGATTGGCTTAGAAAGTATGCTCTGGATGAGTAAAAGGATGAAACATCAGAAACCATATTGTCCAAGGTCAACTTTAAAATATTCAAGATGTCAAATGAAAATATATTTACTTGTCCTATACTTCTACTGCTTATAAAGATGACAGCACATAATTGCCTTTGAAAGATGTAAAGTAAGACTTTAAAAGCAATTGAGTGGGCTTACTGCTGGTCATTAATCACATTCAATGTTAGACTTGCCACATAAAATAGTTAGGCCACTCTTAAATTTTATTTCAGGAAGGAAATAAAAAAATTAACTCCCAAATAGCAGTCCCTCTCTTCATAAAATATATTAGTTCTTATTTTGTAGCTATAATATATACTATACCAGACACTATACTAGTTTTCTTTCCACATAATCATTGTAATTACATTCTTACAACAGTTCTGCTTACAGATGGAGAATCTAGGTCCAGTAAGAATAATGGACTTTCCTAAAGACACATGGCTTATAAGTTAGAGGCTGAGTTGAACCCAGGCAGGGATTTTATGTTTTCCCAAAATTCATAATTATAAGGCAGTGAAGATAGATCTCTTCCACATAGCCCAAGAGTAGAACTGTAATGAGAGATTGATAAAAGTATTTCTGATCACAAATATCTGCAGCAGTAATGATTCTTTAAAATTAATTATTTAGTTTAAAATTAATTAATTAATTATTATTTAATTGTATAATTAATTAATTAATTAATTAGAAAGCTATCTAACGTAGTATTGTGGAAAGGAAGTTGGAAGTTGTGTCCTCTGTCAGTTGTTTTAACAAGCTATGTTTGACTACTTAGCTTCTTTGAAATTCAGTTTCTTTATTTGTAACAAGGGATCAATAATTTTATTTCACATAGATTATTAATGAGATAATACCTTGCAAAGAAGTTTACATATTAAAAAAATTATCGACAACTGATAGCTATGATCACTGTTAACACAATCCTTACAATGTCTGCAATAACATAAAACTTTTTCTAGGGTATTTCTTAACTTTATGAAGATTGGAATTATGTTTTTGTAAATAGCAATCAATTCAGTTGAGGCTTTGTAGTTGAATCAACACACTCAGCCAAAATTTATCAAATACCAGATTGACCATTTGGGTTTTTCATCATATAGTTGTAGCCTGAAGCAGGGATGCATTGACTTTTGCAAGGAAAATGAATTTATTATTTCACAGAAACTCAACTCAGCAGGTGGTAAGACAGAAGACATAAAATGCTTAAGGCAGAAGCTACTGCAAAACTTAGTCATAACCCCTCAATAGATGAAAAATACTCTCTCCATTCAACTTTGGCACAACTTTTTTTACCAACAAGGCAACAAGGTATAGATTTTTAAAGGTATAATATTTTAATATTAAAAGTAATAAAATGGAAATCAAAATATATGGGAAGAAAAATAGTGGGTAAGAGTCCAAGGCAAATTACCTATGCTTGCTTTTTCTTACACATTTATTGACAATTAGAGTGGATATTGGTGAAGCAGGAAGCAATTCACAAAACTCCAGAAGGGAACACTGAATGATAAGTCATTTGGTCTGGATTCAGTAAATTCTGAAATTGAAAAGCGACTTTTATTAGACAAAGAAAGACTCAGGAAATACTATTGCAGGGGTTCATTCTTATACCTCTTTTTGCTTTATTTATTTGTGGGAAAATATTTTTGCAAGCCAGTTCACTCTATTATGAATCAAATGAATTATAAACATTCTGAAATTTAAATTAAACAAAAATATCAACTGTAATTGCTTTGAAAAATCAAACACAACTTTTTGTTGTGTTTTATAATTTGAATAAATAATTTACAATTTGAATTAATAGTGTGTTTTTATTTCTTCTAAACTATCAAGTGGAATGAAGCCAGAACACAGAAACAGTGACTGAAAAGTAACATAACTAGATTGATGTTCCGTTCTTATCCTTCATTATTAGCTCTATGAACCATGTTAAAATACTGTAGTTACTCTTCTGGTGACCTTGAGAGACTTGATACCTCTAGGAAAACTAGCTATTTCATGGATTGAACTGTCCTAAGTTAGTCTGACAGCCATATGTTTAAATCATGATTTCAGTGCCTGGAGAGATTTTTGTCAGGCTCTCAAACAAGTCAGCAAATTCAGTAGAATTGCCCTGTGGCTTTGGAGGAACTTGGTTGGGGGAAGGTCAATCAAGATTCAGAAAGCCTTTGTCAAAAGCTTAAAGAGGGCTCAAGTGCAAGCCCTGTTTTCAGACAGAATGACATCTGTTTCTCACATTTATACTCATGAAAGGCCCCATAAATTTCAAGTGAAAAATGATGACAAAATGTAGTAATCCCGTCTCACGTTCCCCAAAATCAATGTATAATTTGACTTTGAATAATTTATAAAGACAAAAAATTAAAAATCAACATAAGATGGGTTAATATATTCCTTGATAGGAACTTGTGAAGCACAGAAAAATATAGAGGAAAACAAAAAGAACATTTTCAGACAAGATTTGTTTAGACATTACTGTAGTGCCTCTACTCTAATGCATGAGTACAGGTAGTAAAAGTGTTTGTAAAATTTAAAATTATAGTCACAAATTTTCTTGTCACTCTTTTTTTTTCTTTTGAAATATCATTGTTACTCAAAAGTTGTTCCTCTATTGAAGCACATCAATTTAAACATAAAAGGAAAAGTGCAGTACTCAGACTTCAGCATGCCAAATATCATGGGAAAAAAAATATATACATAAAATTTAACACAACATGATTCCTGGACAATATAAGTAGTGATTTTTTTAAATCTTATTTTTATTTGAAGAGGTCTCAGAAACTACTCTTTGTACAGATCACTATTTCTAAATTCAAGTCCAAATTTGAGATTTCCTCACTGAGTAGCACACTATAATAAAGGACATGCCTGTTTGGATATACTTTCTCATGACCATTTGTAGAATTCATATCTATATGTTTATTTATAGTCTTGGAGTTCCAGAACTTATTTCATACAAAATCTCTAAAAATGTACTGAATAATTAGATTATTTTTAGAACTAGCTAAATCAATCAAAATGTTCTCTGAAGGAGTTAATGCAATCAAAACTATCAAGAATTTTTGAGAGAAAATTTGAGGTACAAAGATGGTTCTGCCAGATTTAAAAATACATATGAAGCTACAGTAAACAAACATAGTATATACTCAACTGCAATAATTATAATCATAGAAATGCAAAGTAAAAATATAACATTCTGGTTATCAGATTAATTAACACTTTTTAAAGAATTAATGGTCTTCCATGTTTATATGACTGATTGGAAATAAAATTGGCAATCAGTGAGTATCAAATAATAAATATGCTACAGATAAAATTTAAATCAATATCCTATTTCTAGAAATCCATTTAATAGATGCTTTAATGCAAGTGTGGAAATGCATATGTATATAGAAGTTTAATGCAGGATGGATGTAGAATGCCTCTAAAATTAGAGTCAACTTTAATGTCTGAAAATAGGAGAATGGTTGAATACATTTTTTGGTATGTTCACAACATGAAATTATATGTAGCATTTAAAAAATAAAGTAAAACTTTAGCACAAAAAGATGCCCCTATATATTGCTGATTCAAAGAGCAAAAATCTAAACACTGCTTTATATTTTACAAAATATGTATGATATAGAGGATATAACAGGTCTGAAATCATGCACGTTTCAAATATATAAGATTGTTGACTGATATTATACCTTTTTATTTTATCCATTTCATATGACGTGATTTTTAGTGAGTCCATGTATTTTATGTAAAATATTTTTATGAAATAACAACCAAAAACATTTTTTAAATGTGATTTAAATTTCTTGATATAAATGAAATGAATCAATGACACCTAGAATTCACTTAAAATTCCCAAAGTCTAAACTCTAGCTTTACAAAGACAGGTTTGTTATCATTGTCACCCTAGAAGAATTGGAATCTCAAAACTGCTGAGATTTTACTCACTTCTAGAAGTTGATGAGGAAGCGGCAGCACAGTACTAGAAGTTTATACTCATTTCCTTTGCCTTCCTAATTATATAGTCATCCAAGAGTAACACTTCCCTTCAGAAATAAGATAGTTTAGAATGTTAGGCACTCCTACAAATAACGTGCTTATAGGCCTACTATAAATTCAACAATAAATGATTAAAAATAGAAGCTGTCAATCAAGTGTATGAGAAAACCTCTCTAGTGCATATTAGAAATACCAGATCATCTTTGCTGTATTACCAGGGTGGAGACTTACAGCGGTTTTTATTTTTCTTGGTTTCAGGGGAAAATCATTTTGTATCTGCTAAATACCTTAGGGGACATATGTTTAAATATGCTAGCATCACATTGATGAAAATCAGAGTTCTTCATCTACTTCCCTGTCTATACACACTTTGGAACTCTACTGGTCACATAATTCTCAAGTTCTGATTGTTAAACGTATCCCCTCTTATCTACTATGCTGATGCACGTATGCATGTAGCTCTGCGGTTTTGCACAACAGTTATGTAAGTAAACAACTCCAAAATCCCATCAAGATGTTCTTTTCTTTAATTTGCAAATATTTTGTTCCACACAATTTCAGCAAGGAGAATACATTTTAAAACAAAGAACAAATATAAATGTTTCAAGTTCCTTTGTTTTTACCCTGACAGCTTGTACCACATCCATTCAGTGTTTATGAAGACATAAATGGTTAATCTCAAGGTAAAGCAAGAAGGATAACTCTTCTTTACATCATTGTAAAAAGAAAGACAATTCTTCCACATATTAATATACATTTTGTAAAGCTATTCTCTATGGTCCAGAAGCATAGCTTTCTGTCCAGAGAATAAAGCAAATCAAACTTAATTGTTGATAAATATTTTTCAAGATATTATTGAAACACTCTAAGTTTACATTTTAATCACTACATTTTTACAATTAGGTTTTGGTAGATGAAGCTAGCGTTTCTCATTTCTCATCCAGCTTGAACAGATTTGCATTTCAGAAGAGTAGGTAAAGTGAAGATTAGCTAGGCGCTGTATAGTGTGTATGGTACAGTGAATCAAGGCAAGCATCAGTCTCCAGTTTGGTTACAAAGAGAAGGACTTTTCCTTCTGCTCTTGAGATCACTTTTCCTTCTGCTCTTGAGAGGATGGAGACTGGGACTAAATGTATCTTTTTTTTTTTTTTTTTTATTGAGTTGGAGTCTCACTCTGTCGCCCAGACTGGAGTGCAGTGGCCGCTCCCGGCCACCGCAGCCTCGACCTGCTGGGCTCCGGCGAGCCTTCCGCCTCAGCCTTCCAAGTAGCCGGAATTACAGGCATGCGTTACCATGCCCGGCTGATTTTTTGATTTATTGTAGAGATGAGGTCTCGCTGCCCAGGCAGATCTCGAACCCGCGGGCTCAGGCAATCCACTCACCTCAGCCTCCCAAAGGCACGGGATTACGGGCTGAGCCACTGAACCCGGCTTAAATGTATCTTGATTGGGCATAAAGATAGCAAAGATGTTTTGTTCAAAACAAACATAATAAAATAAATGTGCAAGTGGAGGTATATCAGAGAAGTTTCAGGCAAACATGATTTCATGTCTTAGCTCAACTAATTACTGAGCTGAGACATCCTACTTAACCTTTCTGCTCTTTGATTTCTCACCTGAAAATTAGAAATAATTGCCACGTCAAATATTATCTTATGAAATTTAGCTTAGTTAACTTAGATAAAGTACTAAGCTTTAGTGTCTGGCACATTATAAATGCTGTATAAAAGTGTTTTAAAGTATTACTGATATTATGTCTAGTCTTACTAATATTATCACCACTATTACAAGAAAAATTCTCTGAAGCTCAGTTTCTAAATCTATAGATTAAAGTTAATACATTTTCCTCACCATAGGGTTAAAAATCAATTATCCAAAGCAAACTTCACTGTAGTTACCATTACTAGAGACATTGACAATGCAATGTTTTACTTCAAGCAATATGTTATGTCACCAACACTTGAGAACTTACAAAATCATCATGTAAATGCCACACATTAAGGGACACATGTCTCTCTGGATGCACTGTAGAATTTAGAGTTGGATAGATGAGTTCAAGAAAGTCTTTTAGGAGAACTGATGTCAATGTGTATTAGCATGAGCAGTCGCTATAGGCTCCAGAACTATCCTAAAGACCATATTCTATAGTCATAAAGGCTTAGAAAGATCTAGGTAATAGAAGCACTGATGTTATGTCAGAATGCATAATTACGTCACTCCTGGGCTCCACATAGGTAAAAAAAATATATGCTAATATTGCGGTTTGCAAATTGTGTATGGTTCTCTTTCCTTCTGTATTTCTTCATTAGATACTATGATTGTGTCTATTATTCCAAATATTAAGCATGAAAATTGTTTCACTGCACATCAACCCATACATTCATTATGGATAAAGCAAAAGGTCTTGTTGAACAGCTTCAGAAATTTGACAACTCAGGTATTGGTGCCTAGGTTCTACTGAACTAAAACATCCCTTCTCAAATCTTTACACTAAATATGAACTGTAATTGCATTCCAAACTACGAAAGGCACATTTCTAGCTCCAAAGTATTGGAGCCATGCTGATAGGATTGCTCTGATTATTACAAATGCCCATAATAGTTATTCACATGAGGGGATTTTTCTCAGTGCAATCATGTTTTAATTTCTCCTGCTGAGTTTAATATTTCTAAATGCTTCAGAAGATAACCAGTCCTCTATTCTCACTGGAAAGTGTTACCTGACTACCTCCTGTCTGCTATACTTAGACGATAACTCTGAGAAACAGTGGTAACCACTTGAACTATTTAGGAGACTTTGTTCAAGGGGATGGGGCGGGATAAGGAATAATTTTGGAACTGAAGGATCTGTTTCCTTACTCATGAATATTAGACTGCAATATCCATGAGAGCCAGAAGCAATTAGATCAAACATGTGGTATGAAAAAGTCATATAAAATGTTGAACTTGAAGTTTAGAGTAGATTTCGGACTGAAGTATAAGTAAGAATTAGAGAGACTTATCAGGAGTCAATTTTCCATGTGTATTTAGCATTTATGTACGTTTTCTGGGCAGAGACATTAACTGCTTTTATTCCAGATTATCTTTTCAAGGATGTTTCTATAGTAAACAGCCTTGAAGTTAAAGGTAATGTCTCTCTTCAGAGTAGAGAGCAGATTTGCTTACAGCCTTTGGAGGGTAGAGAAAGTGTTTCCTTCGGGAGCCAAGGGCAGTGTGTTTACTTCTCATAGTAAAAGAGATGAGTTTCTTAAACTGATGGCCCATCTACTGTAATACACCCTATTTCATGTGCTGATGTCGTCTGGCCCTCTTCACATTGCCTTGTGGGAATTAGGGTAAGGGGCACTGACATGACATCCTGCTGCTTGCTAGTCTTTGAATAATAAGTTCTTTATCTCTGACTTAGAAGTCTTATATCTTCTAGTAGCATCTATGAAACTGCAGCATAATAAAGTGTTAACTTGCAAGTAGGGTAAAGTATCAGACATTTCATAGTTCTTAACAGAATGCAGATAAAGTGTTATAGAAGATAAAAGAACTCAAGAAGGGAAAAAGAGAAAAAATAGTCTGAAAATCCCTTCCTTCATTTTTAATAAATATTTAGCTAGCATTAATTAATTTATTTATATATTGCATACCATCTATGTGACAGGTATTATTCTAGGTACCAAGAATACAGTACTGATTATAGTTGACAAGTTTCCTTCTCTTTTGCTGTATGTTTACTACTAAATAGACACAAACATAAACAGGTGAATAAATTTTCTTTTAGAATCCAGATGGTTATTAATGCTATGAAGCACAATAAAAAAGAAGTATGAAGGTAAAACATCTTCATTGGTATGGTTAGGTTCTAAAGTGATAATATTTGCTCTAAAGTCTTCCATGTAGAATTTTTGGGAAATGGCATTCTACATAATAAGGAAAAAGAGAAGGAGTGAAAGGTAGTGAAAGGAAGAGAAAAGAGAAAGTTTGAGAGACAGACACAGAGTGAGAGAGAGACAGACAGAAACAGAAAAAAATAGTAATAGTAGAGACACTGAGAGTTAAATAAGTTTTATTCTTTTCCAGAAAGTGAAAGAAAAAAAAAACTTGGCTAAACATTATGAGTAAGGCCATTGCCTTACTAAGACTCTAGTGTGGACATATCCTCTTTGAGCAATGGCCATCGCCATGTTTCCTGGCTTTGGTCCCTTCCCCTACCTTGGGTGAGGTGAGGTGGGGAAGAGTGTGAATCTCCTCTTTCTCTATCTCTAATTTATTTTTAAAATAACTATATTTTCCAATCTGGGAAAAAAAACATAATGAGTGAGAGGAAAAGGTTTTCAGCTTTAATGTAACTGCTTGTGCAGGAACTGGATCATACTGGAGATTACAGATTAGGAAAAGGTAATCAGATGAGGTAGATGTTATCTCTTTACCTTTCTGAAATTAAATTGGCTCACTTCTCTAAATGTTTTTAAAAAGTTGTGAAGCTTATGGTGTCATTAGTACTCTGAAAAGAATATTTTTGCTCTGTGGAATGCAGGTGTATGCAGGTGTTTTTAGAAGAAAATGAGAAAAAACAATGCCTTAACCTAGAAATTCCTGGAACAGAACTAAGTATAATTGCAACAAATTTCTGTTGCTACTATTACTATTAAAACAAAAGTACTCCTAACATTACTAGAATTAATAATATAAAGATGATGAAAAGGAGGAGGAAGAAGAGGAGGAGGAGGAGAAGAAGAAAATAAACAAAAATAACAAATTATGGAGAAACTCATATTTCAAAAGCTAATACTATCTATCTATCTATCTATCTATCTATCTATCTATCTATCTATTTATTTCTAAATGTCAAAAGTAATCCATAAAATACTCTGTTGCTTCTTTCAGAGACAGAAATTCAGGCTTAGAAAAGTAAAATCCTTTGCTTGCGATTTTTCAGCTAGCCAATGCCTGAGCCAAGACTTGAACCTTGGAACTACCCAGTTTCTCAGTCAAGATATTTGCACACTATGCAGCCCATATTCTAAGACAGCATCTTTATGGTGCAGATGTTTCTTCACTTATGAAGCAGACAGCTTTGTTATCAGTTGATAGAGAATTGTAGTATTTCAAAAATGGTTAGGTTCAGTCATGGGACAAAATGATTGGTGGTTTTTATCTTCATTGTTTGAAAAGTCAGGCTCTATACAGTGGCTGAAATACAACACACATTTTTTTTTTCTAGTGAATGTCAAAGCAGACAACAGATGTACCACGTCTACACAATAAGATGGGTAGTAGTGCCTAAATCAGTCATTTAGAATTAGGATATAGCTGGCCTATGCTTTATTCCAGGTGCTTCTAGACTGGTCTTTTGGAAGAAAAATGATGAGTTTTTGGAAACATCTCTAAAGAAAAAGGATTATTATTATCCTAGAGAAAATGCTTCATAGACACACAAAGTCAAAGGGAACATATAAAATTGTCTGGATAGGGCAGGATTTGATCTATTAGAATATGAAGAAATCTAAAATTCACTTCTTGCATAATTAGTAACCAATGGCAAGTTGTCACACTCCAAAAATATATCTAAAAGAGATTGTCCAGACCAGTGTTTCCAAAACTGTGCTGCAAAGAATGCATGTTTCTAAAGATAGTAGTGTTTTATGAAAGAAAATTTTCATGGTTTGAAAATTCTCTAATAGAATTTATCCATATCACTTTTTTTTAAATAGCAACAGAAGTCTATTTAGTTTTATTTCAGAAGGGCATGTAACCTGACCTCTATAATATATCTATATATCTATAGTTCTCAACCTATATCTTATGGGGAAGCCAGTGAAATTCTTATCTCATTTTGTATTGCATTATGAGAAAAGATCTCCAAAGGGCTCTAAATGAGCTATCATGTGCACCTGTTGAGCCATTTCCTTATTTTATTCTTCTGCTTGGATGTTATGTGTAATGATGGAACTCTAGCAGCCCACAGTTTTGTGACATTGGGTTATTTTCTGGGTCAAACCCACAAAGTAGCAAAACTTATAGATAAAGCTTCATTTTACTTGGTGTTACTACCATAGCAGTCTTGGTGTACTTATATCTTAATTGGATTTTGGTAGGAATATAAAACCCTGATGTGTTGCATTATTTTAGTCAGGTCTCTGCTGCTTATCAGGAATTAGATACAATTCGTGATGCTCCTGTATATTTAAAATATTTCATATTTTAAAATGCTTTTAGGCACATTTGGTAATTAAAGATTCTGAAACATACCTTCATAAACAATACTACATAAATAAAATAACTATCAAGAAAATACCATGTGCCAGACATTGCACTAAAAGTTGAAGAGGTGGGAAAATAAAAGAGTGATTGACTTTGGTTATGTCATAGAAGGTTTTCCAGAAGAAACTCAGTTAAATTTTGAGGGGTAAATAGAAGTTTTCTAAATAGAGGGAAAAAAAGGAAATATAATACAGGTAGAAAATGTAATAATGAAAATAGATATAAACATAATGATTCCCAAGGACATCAGCATCTTTGATGTAGTTGCAGAATAAAAGTTAGTTTGTCTTGTGGGTGTATATGTGAACGTGGGACCAAGGTACACATTTAGAGAGACAAACAAATTATGAAAATATTGTTATGCCAATCTCAGCAGTTTCCATGCTGAAGAGAATTTTGATTTCTCTATCACTTTGCAGATCTCTCAGTATCCTGGAATAAGATCGGACTCTATTCTTCATAAGTGTATTCAAGAAAGGATTCACACTTCCTGGCATTTAGAAACTGGTGAGAGCAGGCAGTGACATTTATCACTATTCCCACTTGGGCACTGTGACTGAAGCCAGGGTCATTTTCACTGAAGTAACACCATTTACACTCAAGAGCCCATTTCTATAGAATCAATGAGTATCTGCACAACCTGTATTTCAGAAGAAATAATAATTTCCTTGGAAAACACAATAGCAATCGCCTTAGAACCCATTAGTATCTCTAAGATTTTTTTAAAATGGCTAATATCCAGCTTAATCAACTCTTGCACCAAACTCATACCACACTATATTCTGAAGAGATTCTGAGATTTTGAACAACCTGACATCTGACTCTGCACTATGAGGGCTTGTAAAATATTTCTGCGTAAGGTTCCTAGCTGAAGAAATAGGTTTCGTCAGGGCCTTCAGATGAAGTAGTTGTCTTTGCTGTGATGGTGAGTTTTGCTATCACTTATATCCTATTCTCATCACCTCCACTCTACCTACTGGATACCTGAGCAAAATAAGACAGTGAGGGAAGAATTAGTACTCAAGTGCATCCATACAGTTTTGACCACCATCTGTATTATTTTATAAAGACTTGTCTATAATTTTAATTCTTTAGGAATATTTTTTCAAACCAATGAGATATATCCCCTCATACTAGATAATATATTTTTTAAAACCCACTATTTTCAAGGATTTTTTTTGCAGAAAGCATCACCACCTTCTTTCGATTATGGCAGACATTGAATAAACAGATTGGAGGAAATATTAGGTGCAGGTTTGCATACCTGGTGAGCTTAATAAATATTTTCATTATTAAATAGTGATTAGTTATCCAAGAAATATACTACTCTAAAATAGGCTATTTATAGAAAAGTATATTTTGCTTGTTTTTATTTGAATTCCACATCATTTCCCAAGAGAATCTGTACTGGCAAGTGGTGCATGCAGCCTCTGCTTTAATATCATTATCCTATTAAAAGTTTTATTGGTATCTTAGAGAACAAATTCAATAAAAAAGGACATTACTGAAAGTAATAGACCTTTCTTATTTTACTCCAATTAAATTCAACTTTTTTCTTTTTTTTTTTTTTTGAGTTGGAGTTTCACTCTGTCATCCAGACTGGAGTGTAGTGGCTGCTCCCAGCCACCGCAGCCTAGACCTGCTGGGCTCTGGCGATCCTTCCATCTCAGCCTTCCAAGTAGCTGGAACTACAGGCACAGGCTACCACGCCCGGCTAATTTTTGATTTATTGTGGAGATGAGGTCTTGCCAAGTTGCCCAGGTGGGTCTCGAACCCGCAGGATTACAGGCTGAGCCACTGAGCCCGGCCAGCTTGTTATTTTTATAACAGCAATAGGTTCAGTAAGACAAAAAGGCAGGTGTAGATAGTTTGGGGTATTAGTAAGAGAAGTCATGAAGCTCAATCTTTGTTTTTCACAAGTGAAGAAGAAAACTCTGGAATAAAAGTCTTGGAAGTGAACCATTAAAACATTCATGAAACAAGACTTTATAAGAATTAGAGATATTTTCTTATGTCTAAGGAATATGCTAACTACAGCCTTATAAAATTAATAAAATCATACAAATCTTCACAGATCCTAAAATTAGTTTAATAACTGATTATTTTTCGAGAGCATTTAATTTGATGTCTGTCCTTCACAGATAAGGAAACAAAAATCTCAGAAAAGTTCAGTAACTTTTTTAATGTCACATAATAACAGAGACCAAGTGGGGGGTTTCTGAATGCTACTCAAAATTCACTAAGTGATTTATGCCCAGACAACTTATTCTCAGGGAAAGCTCTCTCTTAGGGTTCCAGTTTTCTTACTTCCACAAAATAGATAGAAAACTATGTGAACTACAAACATTTATTTTCTGATTTTTGGTACAAAGTATCATCCTGGTTTAAAAGGGGGGGGGAGACAGAGAGAGAGAGAGAGAGAGAGAGAGAGAGAGAGAGAGAGAGAGAGAACAGAACCCAGCTAAAGAAACAATATTTGAACCAACATCCAAGATCAAAGACAGAAAGGTCCTCTGTTTAGAAACTAAAAGTGACATAATTCAAATCAGAATTTTAAAAATGGATAGAACACTTTATATAGCTACTTCTCTTAAGGAAGGGAGGCACGAGAACACATTTTTTTTTCAAATAGTAAAAAGGGACTTTATCATATTCTGTTGAGGCTATACTGGCTAAAAGATTAAATAATCTTCCTTAGGCTTCTAGAAATACTTAGTAACCCAGTTTCATAAGATCCCATTATATCACAGCAGGATAGGTGTTTGACTCTTGGATACAAAACTTTAGCCTAGAGAAAGAGAACAGCCAACCTACTAGAGGGAAGGTATTCATTTTTTAAAAGTTTCACCTTTAGTAATTAAATTAATCAAATGGATATTTTTTACTTTCCTTCCATAAAACACATTTTTAGAGACCATTCAAATATAAATTGCTCTCAGAATCATGCTAATTGGCTCTCTGATAATTCAAGAGATGACTTCTTGATGAAGAAGATAATGATAAGCTCACAAGGGAATATAAGGAAAAGCAATCCTACTCACATTTTTTAAAGATATAAATAAGAAGAAGCACTTTAAAGCAGAAGCTTGAGAAAGGTTTCTTAAAGGGATCATAACGCTGATAGGCATTGTCTCTTACATTTAGTGTAAACAGGAGGTAAATATCTGAATTAATGCCTTATAAACTGAATAAGAATACTTAATTCTTAGAACCAAGGAAAAGCTATATGTCCCACTCAGTATTCTAGTTGTGGTTTTCCCAAAATGTAAAGGTTTTACAACCATTCACATTCCACTTATCTGTGTGGAAGAGAAAGGTCATTTTCTACTACTGTGCTGCAAAAGACATGTTTAAAATTTTATAGAACAGGAAAACAGAAATATTTCTGGAATCCATGAGCCATACAGTCTCAATCGGTTGCCTCAATCTACCTATTTTTATTTTTTATTTTTTTGCTGCAGAAGCTCAATTTGTTTGGATATTTACTCTCAAATCGCTCAGAAAAGAAAATAAATGGAGAAAATTATGATTGGTCTTGTACCCTTTGGTGGTCAGAGATTGAACATGAATGTGTGACCCAATCCTGACCAAAGACACATGCAGGAAAATCTATCAGTGTGACTTTATCAGTAAAAGATATGCAAGAGTAAAAACATTCCTTTTTTTCACTGTGGCATACTAGTTGTATGCCAATATGATACAAAGAAATTGGAGTATATACATCTTGCAACCTTAAGTAACAAACTGTAAACCTGCTAAGTAGAACAGTGGACAAAAGTACTGGACACCTGGATCCATGATGATATTTCCGACTTAATAAATCAACTTAAATCAACCTGTAGCTTGGTGTGAATTTTCTTTAAGTCTCTTGGATTTTTGTAAATCTTGCAATCACAGGCACAGGCACTGATTATCTTTGTTTCTCATTATTTTTTCAAAAATGTTTGCATAGTGAATAGGTTTAGAATATAGAGGTGATGTGTAATTCTGGAACAAACCACAAAGGCTGGTTTGTTTCCTGTTCAGTATGGTAAAGATAACATCTACCTCTAAAACATAGTTTAGGCAAACCCACAGCCCATTATAAAAGACTCATGTTTGCTAAGCTTGGAATTTCTTTTCTGCAATACAAGCAACTTTACAGAAGGGAGTTATCTGGCTCTTTGCTTTGCCCTGTGAGAATAGGGGTCACAAGATCCACACAAAAGCTGATACTCTAGCTATTATTATTGCTGTGAGTAGGTCTTGTGTTTCTGACCCAGAGTTTTGTGTTCATGTGCTCTCATAAAAGTGATGCAGGCTAATTTTTTAGGTTGCAATCTGAGTAAAACCTCAGAACTTTTTCCAATTATTGACACTGCACTTCCTATTGTTGAGGTAATATATGTCCTCAATGATTAACCCTCTTCTAATGAGATAGTATACTATTTATGACTAAAAAGAGTCTATCAAGATATTATCACAATACTATATGTTTTTGTAACAAAGAGAAAATAAATACTATGTATATGATATAGTGAAACTGGAAGAGTTTAAAACAGATTTTAGGAGATAATTTGATCCCTTTGTCTCCATGTTCTCTTTTGTCAAATGAGGGTAGTAAATTTTTCCTAACTATGTAAGGATTATGTTTTGCATACAACACACATGGACAGCTGTTATTTTATTTTAAAATATTGTAAAATTGTATATGGATATTCTCTAAAAAATCATTTAGAAATGTTTATATAACTAGTACTTACATCACAACCTTTTAAACTAATATCAGGTGTTACAATTGACAGATGTTTTAGATTTTATAATAAACACTTTTTAAATTTAATTTGGTATTTTTCTTAAAACTGCAGAAAGATCAAGTATTAGACACAACTGTAGAATTATTTATTCATATGACTCAAATGAGTAATGTGACTCAAAAGACAAACAGGAAAGGCTAGAATTTTTCCTTTTTATTTTTTCCCCACTTAACGATATTTGAAGGCATAGTGTGGGCTATCTTTAATGTATCGTTTGTGAAGTAATTATCAGTGGGAAAAATGCCATTAAATGTTTATCTTTCCTTTGTAAAGGAAAACTTATGGAACCTAGCCTGTGAGATGGTGAGAGAAAGGAAGATGGAGAACGTCATAGAAGTGTGCACTGCAGGACTAATGTTGACCAGGAATGCAGGGTGTTGGGAGAGGTTTGGAGATCTATATAGATGAGCTGACTGGAAGACTTGATAACCAACAAAGATAGTGATGGAAAAGGAGTGGCAAAGACATAAAGAATAGACTGTGTGGCTAGAGTTCGGATATACCAAGTAAATAAGTAAAAACAATTGAAAATAATATAAGCCGGTCTTGACTCAGCCTGTAATCCCGTGCTTTGGGAGGCTGAAGTAAGTGAATTGCCTGAGCCCGCGGGTTTGAGACCCGCCTGGGCAACCTGACGAGACCTCATCTCTACAATAAATCAAAAATTAGCGGGGCGTGGTAGTGCGCGCCTGTAG
>NW_007248630.1:191183-308639 GCF_000164805.1 Carlito syrichta | reverse complement strand
ATCTCAGTCTTCCAAGTAGCTGGAACTACAGGCGTGGGCTACCGCGCCCGGCTAATTTTTTAATTATTGTAGAGATGAGGTCTCGCCAAGTTGTCCAGGTGGGTCTCGAACCCTCGGGCTCAGTCAATCCACTCACCTCGGCCTCCCCAAATGTGGGATTGTAGGCCGAGCCACCCAGCCCGGCTGTATACAGATATTTCTAAGCTCTGTTCATTGAAAGGACCCAGAAGTAATGTCACTACTATAGCAATGAGCTCAATGAGTGCCATAATCTTAGTTTTTAAATGCCATCCTTACTAAAAGGATACAGAATTTCTTTGGGAAATGACTGATTTGAGAGCAAAGGCAAAAGAAGTGTGGTAGGAGCCCTGAACATCATACTGTGCCTGATATTAAGGTGATTTTCAATAAATTTTGGAGACATGTCAAAATCACATAGGAGCTAGTCTGAGTGAGATCATTTCAGCACTAAAATAAATAACAATGAATTACAACCTTAATGAATAAGACAGGAACCCATGATTTATACACTGATAAAGTGAATTAATTAATTGAATTACTATAGATTTCACCTATTTTATTGTACATAGATAAATAAATGTAGATAAATAAAACTCTTCTTTACAATAGAATGCCAACAAATTATGAAGAAATAATGGAAATAAAATAATTAGCATTTAGCCACCATCAGAGATATTGGTTGATTAAAGCAGGTGATATAAATGAATATTAAAGCCACTGGTGGTATTTTGATGAGGAACAGGTTTGTGAAACAATTCCCTCTGATATACGCATCAATTAAAATCGGAAACTGTGGTAGTAAGGTGGAAAAAGTTGGTAGAGCCCTTTGTCGTTAGGTTATTAAGGTTAAAGTCGCCAGAGGAAGGATTGATCCCCATTATGAGTCTCCTAAGGTGATGTACCAGGACATATGCCACGTCATTTTTGTGAGACTCCTGCCAAACATGCTTGACCCATGCCAGGACATGCAGAAATATCAGATGCTCCCACGTGCAGGGTCATCCTTCAGAATGTAAGACCTGTTCCCTTAAAACTTCTCAATGACATGAAAGACGAGGAACTGATTCAGGATAAAGGAATCTGAAGAGACCTGACAATTAATTGCAACATGGTTTCCTGGATAGAACCAAAACCAACAAGAAAAAACTGCCATTCTTGGAGCAGTTGACAAAATTTGAATGAGAATTTAGATTCGAATGGTAATACTATGCTAATTTTGATTATCTTTTTTTTTTTTTTTTGAGTTGGAGTCTCACTCTGTTGCCCAGACTGAGTGCAATGGCCGCTCCGGCCACCGCAGCCTCGACTTGCTGGGCTCCGGCGATCCTTCCGCCTCAGCTTTCCAAGTAGCCGGAATTACAGGCATGCGCTACCATGCCCGGCTGATTTCTTTATTTATTGTAGAAATGAGGTCTCGCTGCCCAGGCGGGTCTCGAACCTGCGGGCTCAGGCAATCCACTCACCTCAGCCTCCCAAAGGCGCGGGATTACAGTCCGAGCCACCGAGCCAGACTAATTTTGATTTTCTAATTTAGAGGGATAGAGAATAGTCATTCAAGTAAGTGGCTTTATTTGGAGAACATAAATACTGAACTGTTTAGGGTGAGAGCACATTTGTCTACGCCTTACTCATGAAAAGTTCAGAAAAAGACGAAAGATAATGACTATATATTTATATAAAGAGAGACAGATTAGAAAATAAAACAAATGTGTTAAATTTTTAATAACTGGGATCTAGGTAAGATTCTACTACAAGGTCTTTTACAAATATTTTACACTAAATGTATATAAGTATACCTATATATTCATTTACCAATATTGGCTGATATAATCATTGAAAAAACAATCATTTTCACTTAAATTTGAGTATTCAATATATCATATTCATTAGTCCAACAACTGTGGAGATTCTACCAGATATGCTCCAATGTTTTATGTGCAAGGTTTGCAGAGAAGAACTGGTCAAACAATGATCCTACCTACAAATATCTGGTCTCCAGTGGTATTCACATATCCTGTTGAGATCTGTGATCCTTTTTCTGAAGTAATTAATTCATTATAGCTCCATTTTCTTGTATATTAATTTTAGTCATGCCAGTGACCTGAAAAGAGGCAAAGAAATCTGAAGGGGGAAATGATAATGTTCAACAGAATAATAAATATATTCACTGAAGCCTCCTATTTACAGCAAACACAGTCTATTTCTAAATTTCTGGAATCTTGAGTTTAAGAGGTATTCATAATATTTAAATTATAAATAGCCATTAAGAAAAATTCCAAGTACCTTTACAAGGATGATCTCATTTGTCAAAACTGAAGGCTGTCTGATAGTGCACTGCTTTCTCAAATAATAAATACTGTATTTTCTTGTTCCAGCTCACAGTTCCCTGAATTTCAAAGGTCAGAAGCATTATAAAAGAATAAGAATAAAGGCCAGAAAACTTTCTACTGGGGGACACTGTGGTGGTGACCCCTGTAGAAGCACTATTTTTATAGTACTTAAATTAAAACAATAAAGAATGTGGTATCCAAAATACATTGACACTTTCCTTCCAGGTTTAGTTTTTTTTAACATAATAAAGCTTTTTATGGACTTTAACTTATTCTTTATTTTATATTACATATGCCAAAAGTATACACTTCTAAAATCACAGGTAAAAAAATCTCTACGATTTTTGAAAATCTCTAAGAATATTTGAAATCCCACTGAGGATTTATGTTTTATTGTCTTTTGTTCTGTAAAGCTGTGATACTTTTTGTAACTGGAATTTTACAAAGGGTCAATAATAGTTCCCTGGTTGTCACTCTTTGTATATAATCTGCTGTTATTTCCACATACACATTATTTATTTGGAATATTTGTTAATATGAAAGTTATCATTTAACTATAACATAATAGAACATATTTGTTGAATAACTAAGCCATCTCAAGTCCAACGGTATTATGCATAAGAAACATAAAACACATGAAAACAGTCTCTCAACAAAAAACTATCAATAATTCTGGTATTAAATAAATAATAATTCAATAAAGAAATGCTTTGTTATATCCATGACTACAGGTGGAGAAAATTTAGGAAAGTTTATCTGCCTCCAAATAAAGAAATACCAGCAATAGCTTTCTGGAGAAGAAAATAATAGTTATGATTTTATGATTGAAAAGAAGTTTGTCAGACCAATAATTTTTTGCAAAAGAAAAGACTCAAAACATAAAAAAGTATGAGAAAAATCATAGAATGTGACAAATATATTTGCTACTGCCTTAGCACAAAGTGTGTGTGTGTGTGTGTGTGTGTGTGTGTGTGTGTGTGTGTGTGTGATGGATGAGTGGGGATTGTTGATAAACTTCAGAATGGAGTGGGATATAAGGTCAAAATCATGACGAACTATAAATACTTGAAGTTCATCCTACAACGTAAGAGAAAATGGAGAGCTGGTGGGAAATGTTAGATGGAAGAAAAACATAGTTGTCGGGGAAAAAAAAGTTTTTAAAACTGCAGTTAACTGGAGAGTATATAGGATGAAATGCATACTAGTAATAGGAATTATGTATAGTGTTGTTGTTAGACACTGACTATTTTTGCGTAGGAAATTATGTCTAGTTTAGAGTTCCATTCATATTATATATTGCTATCTGTAGGGCAAGGTCCTATTCTGTGTGGGGCCTTTTATGCTGCTTCAGAGGGCAGGCAGCTGGACATTGATGGAGGGATACAATGTCATCTGATGTTCAGAGACTTGGGATGCTATCATCTGGTCATAAACTTCACTGCCTCCATGTGCAAAATCTCTCTTCTTCTGCTCTACTCGTCCCTCCAGAGACAGCATGCGGGAGTGAAAGTGTATGTGCCCTTAATGTGTTTACGTATCTTTTTCCCATTCCCAGTCAATTATCCATACAGTAGCCAGAGTCACCTTTCAAAAACTCAAGTTGTATTTTATTGTTCTTCTTCTTGGAGTCTCCAGTAACTTTCTGTAGCGTTTAGAATAAAATTTGATTTTTCTTACATGACCTATGGGAATAGGAAAAATCTAGACCTCTTTTACTTCTCCAATCTTATTTCAAATCCTCCCACTGTCACTGAATGATTTCCAAACATGTCCTTTTTCCAGTTTCTAGAATAACCTGTGCTCTTCCCTGACATATGGGTCTCTGAACTTAATGATTGTTCTGCACAAAATGACCCTCCTATTAGCAGGGTGGCTTTTTTTTTATATTATCACATTATAGATTAAATGCCACTCAACTCAGGAAAGCATTTCATATGGTTTAACCTAACATTACATTGTGCTGCTCTCCGTGGTCACAGTGATATTAACGATTGGAAGCAAGGTGGAAACAGTTGGCACAATGGGATGCCCACAGGGTTTGGACTAAAATCTGTAGTGCAAATTCCAGTTGTAGAACACACAAGCTGTGAGTGCTTGGATAAATTCCTTAAAAATCTCTTAGCCTTGTTCATTCTAATTTGAATTAACAGATTAATTAATCCATTCAGGCACTGTTCTAGACACTGGGATTAAGCAGTGGACAAGACAGACCATACCCCTGCATTTGTGAGCAATGGGATTAAGCAGTGAACAGGACAGACAATACCGCTGCATTTGCAAGCTTCCTTTAATGTTGAGGGATACAGATTATAGCTATACATTGCAACTTCAGACGATGATGAATCATATGACTAAGGTAGAGCCTGTTTTCCACAGTTTGATTAAGAAAGTCCTTTCTTAGGAAATGGTATTTTAACAAAATGAAAAATGGCATTTTTCACTTTAAACTGTGGTATAAACTAAAATCAGTGAAAGATAAAGCATTAACAAGTATTAATCTAGGAATAATATTGGCATGTTCAAGGATTAAAATATATAGATACAGATACTGATGTCATTTTACAGGGCTGCTATTCTGGGAAATAAGTGAAGTGTAGGGTGTGCAGCATAGTGCTTAAGTCCTAATCAGTATTCAATAAGTGTCAGTATCCTTCTGTACTGTACCCACTGCTTGTCCTGCTCCCCAAGTAGGATGATAAAGAGACAAAATCACACTGATGTTGACTAGCATTCTTATTTTTTGAAGTCTGATATTCTCTCACGTTTTGTCTTTGTGCATACCAGTGTGGCAAGTTATAAGTCTCAAAATATAAAACACTAGGGAAAAAGGTATTTCTTTGAAAATTATTGATCACATTGTCCAATAACTTTAAAGCAGATATTTCTAACAACTAAAATTCCCGATTAATTGATGTAAAAACAAAACAAAGGGATTTTATTCAAAACAGTCTTAGTGAAAGTCTGTGATTCATCATTTGATAGCTATGTGACCTTTGTTTAAATTATCTTTTTGAGACTTAGTTTCCTCACTTGTGAAATGTGAATAGAATTTCAATTATAAAGCTATCAGTTATAGTGTCCTTACTCTATCCCAGTCATTGAGATAAGTATGTTACATGTACTAACACATGTGTTCCTCATAATCATCCTCTGGTACAATTGTCTTATGACTGTTCCCATCATACAAATGAAAAACCTTATGTACAATGACTTAGTCATTTGCGCAAAGTCACAGCACTGGTAAGTGTCGGAACCAATATTTGAAATTACCATGAGTGAAAATTAAATTTTTGTTGTTATAAGCTTTTGATATTTTGTTGTTTTTAATTACCACTACATAACAGTTTTGTTGGTGGTGCTATTAATATACTCATGAATTAAAGCACTGAAGAGTGAGCCATAATATGAGCAATTCTCCAATGTATTTTATTTAACATATCCAATGTAACAATTATGTATAGGCAATATTTTTAAAACTACAAACGGTATCTTGTTTAATCTTCATGTCAACTCTATGAGGTACTTACTATTAATTACTCTAATTGACAGTCAAGGAACCGAGGCACAGAAAGAATAAGTCACTTTTCCAATGTCACATAACTATTATGTTAAGGAACTTGAGTATGTGCTCTTGATTACCATGGCATGATGACTTCCACGTATCTGTTAACATATTCCATAAATCATGGATCAATGTCTTATGGAATTCATGTGGCAGTATCTGAATATAGGAAATGTGGATCATTTCAGTAAAGACAAATCTTAGACAAAGTCAGTCTTTGGAGAACGGTCATGAGCTGTGTAAGTACCCTTTAGACTCTACATTAATTCTTCCCTTGAGTGAGAAGGATAGAGCAATTCTCTGATTCTTCAAACAGAATTGTGACTATGGCTTCCAGTCTGTCCAATGTATTGGGTGTCATGCAGTCAAAATATTTAGATGATTGAAATTTGGATGATGTACTCGATACTTTGTTAGAATACAAATTCAGCTTTCAACTCTTGTTTCCAAAATTATTCCATTCACATTTAGTAAATTTTGTCAGCACTAAGATGAAGAATCACTTTCTTGCCTTGAAAGTTCAAAGGTATTGGAGTGTATTTAGAATACAATTCATTGGCAAATTGTATGTATTAGCAGCTTTATTCTGGCACAACATGAGAGGGAAAGCTTTAAGTTTTGTGCGATTTTGACGAAATAATTTAAAAATCTATGCAATTGTTGAAAGCCCTCCCCCCTCCCAAAAAAAGAGAATATGTATTACCGTGCTCTAGTAAGACAAAACATGTTTTTAAGAAATGATCTATGGATTTAGAGTCTACAATACTCAGTGATCTATCACAGAAGCAAAGAACTGAGTACCCCATGTTCTCACTCATAAGCAGACCCTGAGCAATTATCATCATACTATAAGAAAGGGAATGGCAGTAACAGAAAACTGCCAGGGGAGGGGGGAAACACTTCATCAATAAGGATACCTGATCTCAAACCAGGTGGAGTGGGGACCAATGTGAGGCCCAAACTTTACCTGTGCAATGACCATCTGTATACCTAACTCTGAATTGTAACAACCTTTAAAATAAAAATTAAAAAATAATCTTAATTCTGATTTTATAGAAATTGAATCAGTATCATAGGATTGACTGATTTTTAAAAATTGCTGATATTCAATCCCATATCACTCTCTATCTGCATCAAAACAAGTATATAAAAAGGGAGAAATGTTTGCTCTCTATGAAGTACTTTCTAACATCATTTCACATGGCTCTTCCTTAATGGATATTTGTCAAATATCTCAAGAGAAAGAAGGCTGTGACTCTGAAAGTGTGAACATCATTAAAAATGTTCTCAACAACAGGAAACTGTAGTTTCTTTAATAATGATAATTGATGGCTTTGCAAAAAGGGCAATGAAGTGTTATTCTTGAAAATGGTATGAAACATTTTTAGACACAGGGCTATTTACATATTCAACCACATCATTTCTTTATTGAAAATTCTGAGTTTGTTCATCTTATTCCACCACCCCATCCCAAGTATGCTTGCTGCCAATTTTAGTATTACAATAAATAGTTTTTTCTTTTCTTTTCTTTTCTTTTCTTTTTTGAGTTGGAGTCTCACTCTGTTGCCCAGACTGGAATGCAGTGGCCGCTCCCGGCCACCACAGCCTCGACCTGCTGGGCTCCAGTGATCCTTCCACCTCAGCCTTCCAAGTAGCTGGAACTGCAGGCGCGCACTACCACGCCCGGCTAATTTTTTTGATTTATTGTAGAGATGACGTCTCACCAATCCAGTCCAGCTTTGATTGGCAGCATGGTTGGTTCCTTGTTTTTGCTATTGTGAATAGAGCTGCGTGTCTTGAACCCACGGGCTCAGTCAATCCACTCACCTCAGCCTCCCAAGGCGCGGAATTACAGGCTGAGCCACCGAGCCCGGCACAATAAATAGTTTTTACAGATATCTATCTAAGTGCTGCTTCTAAATGTACTGAGATGTGAAACCAAACCTTTAGATTGGGTTTGATTCTCTACCTAAGAGCACGAATACATCTGTTGAATTATTGTTTATGTTTCTGTCTCACTCAGATAAAATTTTGGAGACTTTGAACCTGGAAAAAGAACATGGGGTACTTCAGTGTCTCAAGAAACATAAAAGTATGAATCACTGGCATGCTTTCAGTGGTACCCTAAAACTACTAAATAAGTAATAGTTAGCAATTGTTTCATGGAATTATGAATTTTTAAATATGTTATATTTCTCCAACGGATACTCAGACTTTTCCTATGTGGTTCTAAATTATCTATAGGTAAATAATTTGCCAAGGGATCTTAGAAACAATCACTTATTTTAATTTTGTTAATGTTTTGCTTGTTTTTTTTTAATTCATGGTTGTTTTTCTAGCTGACACATACAATACAGATTCAGTCTAAAATAGTGCAAATTTAGAAATCTAAAAATGAATTTTAAAATGTAGCAGCTCTAGTCACAATAGCAAAAACAAGGAACCAACCATGCTGCCAATCAAAGCTGGACTGGATTTTTAAAAATATGTTACATAAACACAATGGAATATTACACAGCCATAAAGAAGGACAAACATATGGACTTCGCAGCAACCTGAATGGATTTAGAGTCAGTCATACTCAGTGATCTATCACAGAAACAAAGAACAGAGTACCATATGCTCTCACTCATAAGCAGATCTTGAACAATTATAATACTATAAGAAAAGAATTGGCAGTAGTGGGAAATTGTCAGGGGAGGGAGGGTAGTATTGGCAGTTAAGTGAAACTGCTAGGGGAGGGAGGGGCACATCTTATCAACAAGGGTACTTGCATAATCAATGTTTGTATACCTAACTCTGAATTGTACCCCACATCTTTATAATAAAAAAAAGATTGCACGGAAAAAAAAGTAGTGAAAAATCTCATTGTTCAAGTATATCTGCCAATAATATTTTATTTTTCATTCTCCTTAACTTTTGTTCTCAGTAACAAAATAAAGATCCATGCACATAAATAATCTATTTTCCTCTACATAAATGCCTTAAAATAATGAATGTCTTTGGAAATATAGAATTGATTTAGTAAGAAAGTGCTAATCTGACTCTAGGGATTATATATGGAATATAATCCTATATTCCATAAAATGAACGGAATTACATTTGTAGTTTGTAGCAATTGGGCAAAATATTTTATTTGATTAATGTTTTCATAATGTCTCTGGATTTTAAGTACACTACCAGAACTGCAGTCTTTCAAAAATTTCAGTTACTATCATTCATATTACAGATTCATAACTTTTCTTCAAGTATGTGAATTTATTTTAGGAAAAAAACTTCCCATTTAATTTTTGTGTTTCAAAAGGCATTTTCAAATCAGTTTAATTGATAAACTCTAACTGCTTGCCAAGGGAGATACAAATTATTAGGTATAAACATAATCCTTTTTTTTCCCTGTAAACCTGTAATATCGTGGGTGAGACAAAACATACATAGACACAGCAGTGGAATAATATAAAACTGCTTAGATACAGTGAAAAATAAATAAGCAAAACACAAATCTGACTACTTCCTTCACCTGCAGCAATGCCTACCATGTGTTGCTTAGATCAGAATGAAAATTTTCTTTCCTAGATCAGTGATAATCTCAAAAGAAAAGCTATTATTCACTTAATTTTCAAATCAGAGGCTCTGTATTTCACACTTGATTTCTGTATGGAAAAAATGAGAAACACAAGAAATAATTTTGCAATGTAGAGTCTGGCTACTACTAAAGTGGGAGCTAAAGCTGGATTTAGGCAAGTGAGAGAAAATGAAGGAAGGATGCAAGGTGCATAATGGTTAAGAACTCACATGTACACCATTGTGTACTCTGTGTTGACTCCTATTGTAGATGCGCAAAAATATTTGCTGAATAAATTCATGAGTCAGGTTTGCAATTTATTTGACCACTAGAGAGAAAAAACTGGATATACAATATTAATGCATACTATTTGTATTGAACTGATAAAATTATACCCTGAAATGTCTGTGTCTAGAGAAAATGACAAGATTCCATGACTATTTATCTGAAGGTCTCAGAACCTGGATATATTTTTTTAACTGAAAAGATGTCTTAAAAGCTGTTTAGTTTTGTGGATATCTTTCCAGTTGTAAGTAATAAACATTTACACAAAATGGTTTTCCCAAGAAAGTCACTATGTGAGGAGTAAGCAGGTATGATGAAATCAGAAATTGAACAAAACTGAAGCCTACAGTTTTTCTCTAATGTTTTATGCTGTAATGTTTTTCTAAAGAAATCTTTTCCAGATCTAATTCTTTTTGTCAAATCTAATTTAAAGGATTTGGAGAAATTCCTAGTTTTGTTGAAAATATTTTTTTACAATCTCTAAATAACTTAAATAATCTCCTTTAGCATTTTAGTATTTTTAGTACTTTAAGCATGAGAATAAAAGTATAAAATTTTAAATTTAAGCTCACAAAGTTAAGAAAAATTTCCTAAATACATTTCCAAAATAATTTCCTTCCCTACGGCAGATTTTTAAGATATTATTTTATCTAAAAACTTTCATATTATATAACACTTTGCAATTTTCTTATGTTTGATCCAAGGCCATGCTAATAATCAAAGGATTGTTTAAAAATAAGTTTTTTTGAAAAAAATCTGGACTGAAAATAGTATCTATTAGCAAATAGTAGCTAATAATTTCTGATTTCTGCACTGCCTTTAACTAGCCTTAAAACTTAATGCATACCTTAATTGAGTTTCAGTTTCCTAGTCAATAACAAAGATATTGAACTAGAAATAATCTATATAATCTTTTCTATCTATTATGTCAAATTATTCTGTTTACTTAAACCAAGTAACCTTTCTGGCTTTGAAAGAAATCACATTACACCGTTTTCAGTTCTTACCACCCCCTTGCCACCCTCCAAACTTTGTCAGCATTAATTACTCCTGCAGCACATCAATTTCATCTCTCTAATAGCACTTATGGTCTCCTGCCTTATTTGACAAGTTTCTTCTATCATAGTTGCTACTTCTGACCACAGGGACTGTATACTTTACAGCTTCATGAATTGTCATGAAGAGAGCAACACTATGCATGATACCTGAGGGATCTGGCAGGATATAGTCACACACAGTCTGGATTTTCAAGTTGTTCTATACCACAGACCGTAAGTTGCTTGAGGACAAAGACTTTTAATTATCTTAATGATAGCAAAACTTAGCACAATGTTTTATACATAGTAGGCTGTCACTAGATACATACATACTGAATAAGTAAATAAGCAATAACTAAAATGCATAATCTTTTGTTTGGCAATTAATTGCTACTCAGATTTGAAGTGGAAAAAAACTCATACATCGGGGTTGATTGCTGAGGAAGATAATGTCTGAAAGCAATATTAATGAATGTATCCTCTGCCAGTAAATGCAGGCAATAAACCCAAGTGGGAGGGAGGATGCAAAAGAAAGAAAGACAGAAGGAGAAAGAGAAAGAGAGAAAAAACAGCTTTGAAACCTGAGACAACAATGTCATTGTTTTTCTCAGGTTGTAACATTTTTTGTTGTTTTTCTATCTTTCTTTCTTGTTTTAGATGTTTTTGGTGAAAGACTGAAATAGGTGAAACTCTAACATATATATATATTTTTTTTTGAGTTGGAGTCTCACTCTGTCACCCAGACTGGAGTGCAGTGGCCGCTCCTGGCCACCACAGCCTCCACCTGCTGGGCTCCGGCGATCCTTCCACCTCAGCCTTCCGAGTAACTGGAACTATAGGCATGCACTACCACACCTGGCTAATTTTTTTTTTTTTTTATTTATTGTAGAGATGAGGTCTCACCAAATTGCCCAGGCAGGTCACATAATTTCTTTTATACTATTTTCAAGTGTAAGAAAAAAAATTCTTCTGATACTGGGGAACTACTTTGAAGCCAAAATGTCCTCTAAGCTAAAACATATCTTTCAAAAATGAAATTCTGAAAGACTTTGGGGGCTGATGCTCAAATGAATGAATGATAAGTTATTCAGTTAAAAACTAATACAGGCAGTTTAAATTTTTAAAAAAATTTCTAAATCTAGGGTTGGAATTTATAAAGTATTCACACAGCCATCCTAGATTGTTTCTTCTACTAGATTTCTGATAATGGTAGTTTTCTAAACTAAACCTAGGCTACATACAGATGTATTTATCAACTGACAAAAAGATCTTGTATTAATAGCATTCACTCTACATACACATATATATTTGTACCATGTGTAAAACAGTCTCTAAGGTACGAGTTATTGCCAGTGAAAAGGCAGTCCCAAATCTCTGCCCTATGGAGCTTTCACTCAAGTGGAAGATGATCACATAAATGATATGAAAATTATATTATAAGTATATTGAAAGATTTTAAGTGCTAGAGAGAAGAATACAGCCAGGTGGGCGGAGGGGAGCAAGGGTAGATAATGAGGTGACATTTTAAATAGAATGACTTCACTGAGAAAATGACATCTGAACAACATCTTGAAATGATGGAGAAAGTCCTGTGGGGGTTTGAGAAATGTCCCAGGAAGAAGGAACAGCGTAGGCTAAGTCTTAGCACACCGTGAGGAATGGGTAACTTAGATTATTTTCAAATAAGGAAAAAAAAATTTCTGTTAAGATTGTCAAACATAACACAAATAAATTAAAATAAAATATATGCCATTCTAGCCCCCATTAAAAAAATATTTCAAAGATGTAGGGTACAGTTCAGGATTAGGTATACAAATGGTCATTGTATGGGTAAAGTGTAGGCCTCACTTTGGTCCCCAAATTACCTGGTTTGAGATCAGATACTTTTATTGATGAAGTGTGCTTCTCACTTCCTTGTCAGTTTCCCACTACTGCCAATGCCTTTCTTGTCATATTATAATTATTGTTCAGAGTTCACTTATTAGTGAGAGCACATGTGGTACTCAGTTATTTGTTTCTGTGATAGATCATTGACTATTAAAGACTTTAAATCCATCCAAGTTGCTGCGAAGTTCATAATTTTGTCCTTCTTTATGGCTGCATAATACTCCATCATGTGTAAATACCACAGTTTTTTAATCCATTCTATTTTCAATGGGCAGTATAGTTGGTTCCATGTTTTTGCTATTATAAATAATGCTGCAATAAACATGTGCTTACAGGTATCTTTTTCATAGAGTGATTTGAGAAATCAAAGATGACATGAACAAATGGATAAATATACCATGCTCATGGACTGGAGGAATCAACATTGCTAAGATATCCATCCTATCCAAGGTAATCTACAGGTTTAACACAATACCCGTTAAATTACCAGCATCATTCTTCTCTGACCTGAAAACGACAATACAGAAATTCATATGGAAACACAAATGACCACAAATAGCCAAAATAATCCCCAGCAAAAGAAACAAAGCAGGAAGTATCACACTCCTAGACTTTAATCATCACTATAAGGCTAAAATAATCAAAACAGCCAAGTATTGATACAGGAACAGGCATATAGAAAAATGTAACAAGACAGCGATTCTGGAAGCAAAACTTCAATTTCTCAACCAACTCATTTTCAACAAAGCCTCCACTAACAACCCAAATTTTATATTGGAATACGACGGAACAGAGAACAGTCACTCTACACTGGAATGAAGCTGCAATTAAGCTCACAGAACTAAGGTTCAAGAAAGGCATTTAAATTCTATTAAAAACAAATTGATTCTTTGCTTTGAACTTTTATCTTGTATCATAGTATTGACCTACATAGAAACTAGACACAGCCATCATATTGGAGCCAATATTTTTTCTTGGCACTGCTCCAAGAGTAGTTTCCCTGCTTGAAACACAAAGTAGATCACCATGATGCTATTCATATAATATAAGCAAGCAAAAATACATTAAGTTTGAGTTGTCAGGATAAGTTTTCCAGGTTGTGACCTTCACTATAGAAATGAACAAAGCTGGATCTTTCTTCACTCTCTCTTTTTTTTTTATAATATGAAATAAACAATTTATGTCTAATTCAAGTTAGCAAATATTTCTAAAAATGCTCCAGGTTCCCAGTTCATTTGGTTCTGTTAAGACCGAGGTTGGAGTTTCCATCCACTCTCACAGTGAAATCTTCTTTCTTGATAACTCTGGACTGCATACCTCTCTCACTTCTTGTAGTTTCTTCCAGCTCTGATATTGCAAGGAGGCATCTACGCGTGGCTCAGCCTGTAATCCCGCTCCTTGGGAGGTCGAGGTGAGCGAATTGCCTGAGCCCGCGGGTTCATGACCCGCCTGGGCAACTTGGGGAGACCTCATCTCTACAATAAATCAAAAAAATTAGCCGGGCATGGTAGCACGTGCCTGTAGTTCCAGCTACTTGGAAGGCTGAGGCGGAAGGATCGCCAGAGGCCAGCAGGTCGAGACTGCGGTGGCCAGGAACATGCCACTGCACTCCAGTCTGGGCGACAGAGACTCCAACTCAAAAAAAAAAAAGTCATTCAAATGAAATGATGATGACATGCTTCAAATAATATCTCTTCTAAGGTTTTATATTTTTAAAAGAGGTCAAAGCTCAAGGTAGGAATTAAAATTTCTTAGTTACTAGAAAACAGTTTGGAGAGAAATTTGTAGGGAAGGGGTTTTGTTCTAGCCTGCTGTGAAGGAAGCGAGCTTCTCCATCCTTCTGCTATATTTTCTCACCATGGACTCCTAAAAAAAGTTAGATTTATGGATAAAAGCAACACAAATTCACATATTTACAGTTAGACTTGAGAAATAAGTTCAAGAGATCTACTTTACTGCACGGTGACTATGGTTAATATGAATACCCTGTATTCTTGAAAAATGTTAAAGTGATCTCACCACAAAAGTAATATCTATATGAAGTAATGCATTATTAATTAGCAAGATTTTACATTTCATATATTTATATACTTTAATACATCATGCTGCTCATTATAAATACACACAATCTTTTTTTTTTTTTTTTTGAGAAAGCCAGATTTATTGAGAGGACAGAGACGCTCCCACAGTGGGAGGGGACACGAAGGGATTGCCTCTAAATACACACAATCTTATATGTGAATTTTAAATATAAATAGGCCAGACACAGTGACTCACACCTATAATTCTAGCACTTTGGGAGGTTGAGGAGACAGGATTGCTTGAGCCCAGGAGTCTGAGACCAGCCTAGGCAGCATAGTAAGAACTCATCTCTACTAAATAAATAAATAAATGAGCTAAGTGTGGTGGTGATCCACATAGACCAAGCGACTCAGGAGGCTGAGGAAGAAAGATCGTTTGACACCAGGAGGTCAAACCTATGTTGAACTGTAATCACGCCACTGCACTCCAGACTGGACAGGAGAGTGAGACTTCAGCTCAAAAATAACAAATAATACAAATAGGTAAATGAATAAATATATTTGAAGGGGAAGACAACATGAATTTCTCTTATCAATCTCATGCTGTTTCTTGTGTCTTACATCACAGATGCTTAAACAAGGACATGTCAGAATCTCCTAGGAAAGACCTGTCGATAAATATATGTGGCCTACTACTTGATGTGATATCATAAAAAACATTTAGAATTAAACTTTAGAAGAACTATCTTAACAAGAAAAACATCCAAGATGTAAGAATAAGTGAAGAAAATATGATGTGACATGGTATGCCTTTACAAACATGTACACTCATGTTTCTGCCTATGAACACATATATATGCATGTAAAAACATAGATGCAAGCATACACATAAGGGAATAAATTAAATTATATCTCTGGTACTAGAATTGTGGGTTATTGTTTATACTCTACTTTCCAAATTTATGTAGTTTTTAAATGTAGCTTTAATTTTACAATTAGGAGAAATAATTTTTTAGATGATATAGTGTTATCCACATTATTGTTTTGTGTTTGCCCTTGACAAATAACAAAATGTGTGGGTTAAATAGGAGCATCTCTTAAACTCCTCATAAACTCCTCAAAGGGGAAAAAAATCTTAGTATCAAATAGTTTCTTCCCAGCCTCTATGACATCAACTAGAGAGATGCACAGGGAGCTAAGGTCAAGAAGCATGTGCTACTGTGCATAGACTCATCCCCAAGGGGGTAATTCAAAGGACACCCAGCCTGGTGAACATGGCACACAGATGTCCTGTTTTCTTAGACTGTTTGCAACATTTAAATGCACTTGGCAGTCTAAGCACATAGTTTCTTTCTGAAGGAGGTTTTCTGCTGAAGGTTATGCCGTGCTTTCCACTAAAACATAAATCCGTTGACTGTTTGTTAAGCCTCCTGTACAATGAAATCAAAGCAATCGTCAATGGACATGGTTCACTGAAAATGTAAACTAGCTTCCCATCCTAGAAGAAATAGATTAAGTAATGCAGGAGGTTTTCCACATGCTTTTTACATGCATCTCTTTCTGTAGGAGACATTTTTACTGCAGCGCTTCTCATTGCACCTGCCAACTCTCTCTCTTCTCCTGAAAACATAAATTCCCATTCCACATCAAAGAATGAGTAATGCCTCTAAAGTGCCCAGAATATGTTTGTAATAATTGATATTTCATCCTCTGATGCCAGGACTGTACGGATGGAGTGCTGTATGTTGACAACTCAGGGATGTGTCTTTGTCTCTTTGGTATTCTGCCCAGACTAAGCATGCCCACCACCAGAGCAGGCCTAATGCAATCTGAACAACATAAGAGGCAGCGTCCCACAGAACACAGGAGTGCCAGAGGCTTGCATAATGTGGCCAAGATATCAAAGTTTTCTTTGGAGAGATAAAAATATAATACAGCAAACACCTGGGGCGGGGAGGGACATCAGTTTTTCTTTTTAAAAAATCAGATAGATCTCTTTTAATAGGGGTAGCCTGTCATGGAATTTAGACTCTAAAGCTTAACACACTTTTAACTTCTCTTGTTAAAAAACAATTATTAACATTCATTGCTATAAACTGTTTCGGCTTTCTGCCCAAGCTAGCAGTTTAATTACTAATATTTTAAAACAAAATTTCCATATAGCCTTTTCATATATCTTTGAAAAAAGTGTAAAATGGACTCTTCTTGATTTATGATTAAGAGTGTCACCTTGGTGATGAAAGATAATGAGGAGGACATGTTTAAGTAAAAATTACTCTTCAATAATATGAATGCTGAGATATGAAAAAATCAAGTCTTTTTTTCAAATACTGAGAGTTTAGTAGAAAGATTTTTATCATCACATGACTCCTATTATTTTATGAATCTAACTTTATTATTTGAATGATATTTATCCAATTATTGAAAATTCTCTTAGATGCTATTAACTCCAAAATATATAAGCATTTAGGAAGAGAAAATAAAACCTATTTTTGGGCAACTCTAAAAATTCACAGTTGTCAGTTATTTATTGTGCATTATTAGTTAATTATTTGAAAAATGGTTGGTATTTCTCTGCTACCTGTACTTTCTCACCTCATCTAGTTCTTCTGATCATACACCTTCTCACCAAAGTGATTTGTTAAATCAAGTAAATAATAACAAATAGAAGTCTCACTCGAAAATACTGTCATTGAAAATCAAAATGTCTATTTCTTATCCCTTACAGGCACCTCCGATTGTCATTCTTGGAAAGTTGTAAAGCAATAATTGGCAAAGAAGGTGAATGAAAATAAGATCAAGAATAAACATGACTTAATGAAAACCACCATAAGATATCATCTTACCTCAGTCAGTATTGTTCTCATTAAAAAATACAAAAAATAACAGAGGTTGGCGAAGATGCAGAGAAAAGGGAACTCTTATACACTGTCAGTGGGAATGTAAATCAGTACAAACTTTATGGATAAAAGTATGGAGATTTCCTAGCAAAATGAAAATAGAACTACCATACGATCCATGAATCCAGCTACTGGATATTTACCCAAAGAAAAAGAAATCATTATATCAAAAAGATACCTGTATTTGTATATTTATTGTAGCACTATCCACAATAGCAAAAATATGTGTCCATCACAGGATGATTAGATAAAGAAAATATGGAATACATATGCAATAGAATACTATTCAGTCATCAAAAGAATTAAATCATGTCTTCTGCAGCAACATAGATGGAAATGAAGACCAATAACTTAAGTAAAAACAAAACAGACATATAAAGACAAACATCATATGTTCTTACTGAAACATGGGAGCTAAATGCTGTGTACATATGAATATAGAGTGTGGAATGATAGACAATGAAGACAGGGAAGGGTGAGGAGGTAAGGGAAATTATTTAATAGGTGCAATGTACATTATTTGGTTGATAGGTGTCCTAAAAGTCCTCTCTTCAGCACTATGCAATCTATACATGTAACAAAATTATGCTTGCACCCATAAATTTATACAAATAAAAAGAATAAACAAGACTTGATATATATTTGTTATGTTTATTTCTCCCAAAATAGAGCATAATACATTTTATCTAACACCTGGACACTTTACGGCTTTCCAATCTTAAGTACTTGTCTCTGCACAGCACCCATGTTTTCAAATAACCAAACAGAAGTGAATGCTTATCTTAAATATAGTTGAAACCATTTTCTTGAGTTCTACTTCCAAGATCAGTCTTACTCAAGTTTTAGTATTAATTTTGTCTCTGGTGGAAGCTAGTAAATTTGTTCACACATGTCCTTCTATACCAGAATGTCTTTACTCCAGCTCTAATCTCATCTAGTGCTCATCCTACTTTCGATGAGTGTAAATTTACTAAATCCTAAATGTGTACCCTAGTGTTTTTCCCCAGGTTACTTGTCTATGCCTGAGTATATATCCTACTAATTGATCAATCCAGACATGTACGCTATGTTATGCAGTCTAATTCTTAAATTTCAGGCCTCTGTATGCAATTTTGAACTGGGAAACAAAATAACTAGAAAAATAGAAACCTATTATCAGAGATGGGATGGATATTAAGCTGCTGTCATGGCAGGTGATTTGAAAACTGTTGGCTGATATTTTACAACAACAATGTTCTTTAAGAAAAGAGAGAGCAATGGGAAATTTTTTTAAAGATTCAAGGGATACACATGCATATTTGTTACATAGACATATTGTGTAGCAGTTGGAATTGAGCCTCAGTTTGACCATTCCCCACATAGTGAATGAACATTGTGCCCCATTGGCAGTTTCTGATCCCTAACAAGTCTTATGTAATATTAGGACTGATTTTATCCATCATTAATCTCAAGAATCAGATGTGCCATTATTAAGATTTTGGGAGAATAAAACATCTAGAAAAGGATCACACGTTTGGGTTCCTAGAAGATGCTAGATGTTAGGCCTTTGTCAGATATACAGTTGGTAAATGTTTTTTCCAGTTTGTGGTCTGGCTCCCCACTCTCTTGATGGCTTCTTTGGCTTTGCAGAAGCTTGTCAGTTTGATGAAGTCCCACTTGTCTATCTTATATCTTATGGTATGGGCACTTGGGGTTTCAATCAGGAATTGGTTGCCATTTCCAATTTCCATTAGCAGGTCCCCTGCATTTTCTAAGGTTCTTATAGTTTGAGGTTTTATGTTTAGTTCTTTGTTCTGCATAGAGTTGATTTTTGTGTATGGTGATAGGTAGGGGTCTTGTTTTAATCTTCTGCATGTGGTCAGCCAGTTTTCCCAGCACTATTTACTGAATAGATCCGCCTTTCCCCAGTGATTGATGATGGAGGATTTGTTGAGGATGAGTTGTTTGAGAAATTGAGGTTTTGATTCCGGAATCTCTATCCTGTTCCATTGGCCTGTATACCTGTTCTTGTACCAATACTAGGCTGTCTTAATTATTATAGCTAAATAAAATTTAAAGTCTGAGAGTGTGAAACATCTGGCTTTGTATTTTTTGTTTGTTTGTTTGCCTGTTTTTTACTTTTTGTTCTTTTGCTGAGAATTGTTTTGGGTATTCATGGTCGTTTATGTTTCCATATGAATTCCTATATTGTTTCCATGTCTGAGAAGAATGCTGGTAATTAATTGGGTATTGCATTAAATCTGTTAAGGATGAACCTCTTAACAATATTGATTCTTCCATTCAATGAGCATGGAATATTTTTTCATTTGTTTGTGTCACCTTTGATTTCTTTGAGCAATGTTTTGCAGTTTTCATTGTACTGGTCTTTCACTTCTCTAGTTAGGTAGATGCCAAGGTATTTCTTTTTTCTTTCTTTCTTTCTGTCTCTCTTTTTTTTTTGGCTGTTGTGAATGGGATTGTGCTTTTTATTTCTGTTTGCTTATTGTTGGTGTATAGGAATGCCACTGTCTTTTGCACACTTATTTTATACCCTGAGACTTTGCCAAAGTCCTTTATCCGTACAAGGAGGCTTTTGCCCCATTTCAAAGAGGGCAAAAGATATGAATAGACACTTCTCAAAAGAAGACATATGAGCAGGCAACAGGTATTTGAAAAAATGCTCAACCTCGTGAGTCCTCAAAGAAATGCAAATTAAAACCACACTGAGATACCACCTAACTCCAGTCAGGATGGCCATAATCAATAACTCAAAAAACAACAGATGCTGAAGAGGATGCAGGGAAAGAGGAGCACTTCTAACTGTTGGTGGGAGTGTAAATTAGTACAACCTCTGTGGAAAACAGTGTGGAGATCCGTAAAAGATCTAAAAATCGACCTTCCATATGACCCCACAATCCCTCTACTAGTAATATATCCAGAGGAACTCAAACCACTCTATGTAAAAGATGCTTGCACATGCATGTTTATTGCAGCATTATTCACAATAACAAAAGCATGGAGATGTACAGTCCATCAAAAGAGGACTGGATTAAAAAAATGTGATATACACAATGCAATATCATGCAGTCACAAATAAGGACAAAATTATGAACTTCACAGCAACCTGGGTGGACTTAGAATCTATAATACTAAGTGATTTATCACAGAAACAAACAATTGAGTCCCACATGTTCTCACTCATAAGTGCACTTGAACATAAATGAACTTGAACAATTATCATAATACTATAAGAAAAGGGATTGACCGTAATGGGAAACTTCCAGGGGAGGAGAGAGTATACCTTATCAACAAGGATACCTGCATAATGAACATTTGTATACCTAACCCTGAATAGTACCTCACATCTTTAAAATAAAATTTTTAAAAATTTGATAAAATGTTAATGTCTAAAGTAAAATTAAATTAAATTAAATTTAAATTAAAGATAAAATTAGACACCAATAAGGTAGGAAATATATTCCTTCTATAAAAAGAAGCACTGGAAGCCGGGCTCAGTGGCTCAGCCTGTAATCCCATGCTTTGGGAGGCTGAGGTGAGTGAATTGCCTGAGCCCACTGGTTCGAGACCTCCCTGGGCAACTTGGTGAGACTTCATCTCTACAATAAATAAAAAATTAGCAGGGTGTGGTAGCGCGTGCCTGTAGTTCCAGCTCCTTGGAAGGCTGAGGCGGAAGGATAGCCGGAGCCCAGCAGGTCAAGGCTGCGGTGGCCGGGAGCAGCCACTGCACTCTAGTCTGGGTGACAGAGTGAGACTCCAACTCAAAAAAAAAAAAAAGGAGGCACTGGAGAGGGATTCTACTAGAATGAGTCCAGAAAGCAGGTCATGTTGTAAACAAATAAAAAATGCATACCAGAATACACATTTCAAAGGGGTTCTTAACTTTGTCTGGGGATCAAGGACAGCCTGAGATTGCACTGTCTTAGTAATGTTCTCATGGGTGAGATTTGGTTAACTAAAAATTATGATCCATAGAGAACAACCCATTTAGTAAGAACAGCAGGTACAAATATGTGATACAGGTGAGCATGGTCTTCCTGGAAAATTGAAAGAAAATCAGCTGAAATAAAAGCAGAGATGGGGACACTGTCATAGACAAATCAGGAGCAGGGGCAAGATTATGTAGGCCTCGTTAAGAATTTGGACGTTTATCCTAATAGAAGGCACTGAGTTATATACTGCAAAGGGAATGAGACAATCACTTCCTGGTAATTTTGGCTGCTTTACAAAAGAATCATTCTAGGTGAGCTTCACTAACTTAGATATCTCTCCAACCCCCAGATCCTCTTAATAGTATTGTTTTAACTGTTTAGGAAGAGAAAGATGAAGCTATGATTGCTATTGAGTTGCCCCTAGCAGAGTTCACTATCAGACCCACCCAAATATAGTGATTCAGAGCAGAGGCAGTACTTTCCTTGTTCTCTCTCACAGGGAGCACTTTCTACCCTGTCATCTTTATTTATGGTTCAGATTCTCTCCAGTCAGAGGAATTCTGTATTCCCTTCTCATCCTCCTGATGAGATGAAAAGAGAGCCAACAGTGACATGATAAGTCTTTGCCCTTTATAGTAAAGAGTGGAACCCAGCTCAGAATTGTAGTAATTTGGGATTGGGAATATGTGCAAATTACCTCAAAGTAGAGCATTTCATTTTAAAAAGGTGGAGCATGTGCTTCAGATATTTTCAGCAGAAACAAATGTCACCACCTTGTTGTCATGGCAACCATTATTACACACTGATGTGAACTCAGGTCTTTCTTAGGCATTTTATGGAGAATTGTACCATCCCCACAAGGGTGTACCGCTTATTTTAGTCTGGCTTCCTGCCATGGTAATGTAGGGCGATCTCCCCAACAGTTGCCATCAACTTCCAGATGTTGGTCAATTAAGGGAAAATAAACAAGCCGGGCTCGGTGGCTCAGCCTGTAATCCCGCGCCTTTGGGAGGCTGAGGTGAGTGGATTGCCTGAGCTTGAGGGTTTGAGACCCACCTGGGCAGCGAGACCTCATCTCTACAATAAATCAAAAAATCAGCCGGCGTGGTAGTGCATGCTTGTAATTCTGGCTACTTGGAAGGCTGAGGCGGAAGGATCGCCGGAGCCCAGCAGGTCGAGGCTGCGGTGGCTGGGAGCGGCCACTGCACTCCAGTCTGGGCGACAGAGTGAGACTCCAACTCAAAAAAAAAAAAAAAGAGAGAGAGAGGAAACAAATAAACAAAGTAAAAAGTATCCACCATATGGTTCACGAGTTCAATACCTGGAAAAGCTATTAGATAATTCTTGGATCTGCTGTGCAAAATTCATATTTGCTAGGGTAATACCATTTCTATAAATGCTAAGCATCCAAATTCCAATTCCACTCCATATTAAGTGATCAACAGTAGTCCAGTGCGGCAGATTACCTTCCAAATGGTCATTCGGGAAACCATCATCCTTCTATCTTGTGAGTCCATTATCCTCTAGAGTTCTCTCGGTCAACCACAAGATGAGGAAAAAAACATGGAGGAATTCACAATGGAAGGATTTTGTGAAACAGGTATAGAAGAGGTGCATATCAGTTTCTGCTCACACTCTGCACTTAAGGAGCAACAAACTTGTCATATTGCTTAACCAAAGTAATGGAACAACTGGGAAATATAGTATAGCTGGGAGTACAGCAAATAGAAGAAACTGACGTAGAGAACAATGAACCAGTGTCTACTGTGCATATTACATCTAAATTTAATCTTAAAATTTGAGGATAAAACAGTAATTTTTGCTATGTATATTTTATTAAAATAAAAAAGTGTTGAAAGTAACAAGAGCCTTTAGGGACTATCAATTTCTGGGTCACTGAAAAATACCAAAAATAATCTGTGGGTGGTTTCAGCTTTTGTTGTTGAAAACGACATTCAATTCGTTTATTATTCTGACTTATTTAGCACAAGATGGTTTGTAATTTCAGGCATTCATACTGAAATATTAAAGGCTGATTAAAACTCTCAAGCATCAAAAGAGAAACAACTATTATCCAGTGTCAAAATGGTAAAGATATAAAATATTTAATTCTAAAAATGTATAATAGATTATATGTTGATACATGGACAAAACCTGCAATTGTTTAACATTCATAAAGATGATTACCAATGCTTTTATGTTAAAATTGGTTCTTAAATCAACATAGAATATTTAGAGATCATCCTCTTGTGAGCATTGTGAACTTTAAGTAGTTAGAATTTAGTTAATCAAAGTTTCAATTTTCTCATTTTCTTACCCATGCTTAAACTGGTCAGAAAGGACACTTACTTTATCAACCAAATATACTATATCAAAGTACTTAACCTTAATTCCATGAAATGTTAACAACATATAACTGCCATTTTTAATCAAAATACACCCTCCTTTTGTCATCTTAGGTTAAAACAGTACATCCTCACACACTCTCATCTATTTCTCATTCTCATCACTAACTAACCAATTCTGTTTTTTATCTTCAAAGTTTTCATCCTCAGAGACATTCCTAATCTATAATTTCATTCCACAATAAAATTCCCTATATCTGCCTATTGTAGGTTCACCTCATCATCAAATTCTTGAGACAGTAGTCCATAATTGCATTGTCTAATTCTCGCCTCAATGATTCTCAGTTAAAGTCTACTGGGCAATATTAGTCTTCATAGGTTTGTTTTTCAATTTTTTTCCATCTCCATAAAGACAATCAAAAATTGCCAATTCCAACTTTATTTAAAGTTGTCATAAAAGGGTAAAGGGAAATGTTTTGAATTAATCATAATCGTATTTCAGATAAACCTCACTGCCTATGACACTACCTTTGTACAAAGCTTAGTCTTTATTTTACTTGATCTCTGCTGTGTTTGACAAGTTGGCCACTTCCTCTTTTTTGAGCTTCTGAAACTTATTCTCTTCATCCATAGCACTATTTTTTTTTTTTTAGAAACACTGATTATCACTTTCCTTTAGTAACTCTCTTTTCCTGTATAATTCTCAAAACATTTTTTGTTCGGTGTTTTGTTTTATACCCTACGTTCTTCTTACCTCATATGCTCTCCTCAGTTGATATTTTAACATAATTTATGATCCGTGTGTGTTTGTCTTTCAATTATTTTCTTTTAAATTTTATTTTATTGATATAATAAATGTATATATATTGGCAACGCATGTGGGCATTTAATGCATTCATATAATTTGTAAATAAAAATCAGTGTAATTGGTATATCCTTACCTTAAAGTTTGTCTTTTTTATGATAGAAACATTCCAATTATTCTCTTCTAGTTATTTTGAACTATACAATAGATTATTTTAAACTATAGTCATTTTACTGATCTATCAAACACTAGGTTTTATTTCTTCTGTTATTGACTCTCAAATTTTTATCATCAGTTTCCAGTTCTCTACAAGAGTTCCAAATTGATACATACAAATTCACATTAGACATGACATTCAGCCACTTAAAATTTAGCAAAGCTCAAACTGAACCCAGCTGGCTCTGTATTATATTCACCAATTCATCATCTACTAATAAACCCATTGAAAAAACTCAGTTCTCCATTCTCCATCATCCACATTTAATTGGTCGATAAGCATCATTGATTTTATCTTCTAAATATCACCAAGTCTCTTCATTGCTTTCCAGGGACTCAGCATTATCAGTCTCTCTTCATCTTTCCCTAGATAGTTCCAACAACCTCTAATTTGGCTGAGCCTTCAATGGCTTATTCTTGCTTTCACAGTAAATTCCAAGCTATTGACATAGAGATACTTTACTATATGGCCAAATCTCTCTTCTTTCTTCTCTTCAACCACAGCCTTAACCAGTTTATGTTTGCTTTGTAGTAAGAATTTGAGTATTATTTTTTTGAGTATTAATTTTTAGAGTAGTGCCATTTTCTCTAGGAATTTTCTCTTGTTTGCCTCTTGTGACAGAATTACTCATCTCTTTCTTTCCATACCCATTGCTCTTCATATTTTCTTTTTATGTCATTTTTTACACTGCAATAGGTTGCTTTCATGCCTATCTCCTATCTTGGAATTTAAGGTTATGTAAAAAAATTAATCATATTTGCATCTTCAGTATTTAGCACAACTTAGGATTAGAGTAGATGCCTAATAGTGAAAATAAAAAGGGCGGATAAGCAAATAGATCAATTAATTTTAAAACATAGAGGATTGCATTTATGGTCTATAGTCTAATAGTCTACAATATTAATTTTTAGGAAATTTTTTATCATGTGGTACCTGCATAATTTATTAATTATAAATGTAGATTTAAAGCAACTTCAGAATAAAGAATATATTCTCAATTAAGTCTAGATTTCAGTACTTCAAGCATAGCAACTCATTTTTTTAATTCACTCATTTTAAATTTTTAATTTTAGATTCAGAGGACATGTGTATTTGCTATATAGACATACTGTGTAGTAGTGGGGATTGATCTCAGGTGACCAGTTACCACATTCTTTTATTATTTAGAAATTCTTTCTTTGAATTTTATTAAAATGGTGTAGTTACAAAGTAAGGTCACATTAGCCTCATGCCGGGGAGAGTTACTGAGGATAAAATGATAGCTTACTACACAATTATTGAGAGTAAAAGAAAACATAAGCTTTTATAAAAGCAATTTGCAATATATTTTTATAGGTTTTAAGAAGTTCATGCCAGTTTATCCAAAAGTTTATTTCTAAGAATCTTTCCTAAAAATCTAATCAGACTTCATAGAACTGTTAAGGTAAAAGGATACTTATGTTACCGTGTCTATAAGTCTGATGCCAGGGGACTGGCAGGTAAATAAATGAAAATGACACATTCATAAGATAATAGTGTATAATCATTGAAATTAATGTCTTTCAGGGAGTAAGTAACATAAATAAACAATCAGAAAGGTGATATTTACAAAAATAAGCAAAGTGTGATCCAACATCTCTTTACAGATTTTATACAGGATTGGAAATATATACATAAAAATTGAGAAGGAAAATATATCATATAATGAAAGATAGAAATAAGCATGTTTTGATTTTATTGTCTGAAAAAAATAGCCAACAAGGAAATGTTTGTACTGTATCTGCTTTGTGCTTTTCACTTTCCCATAATCTCTTTTCAGAAAATCTGTCAGTTTCCAACCCAGCTGAAAGGTCAGCATGCTACATAACCCTGAGCCATAAATTGTCCTAGATGTAGCCTACATAGGGTGGCTAGCTACTTATTGCCTGAACAGAAAATAGGAGCTTGGCATACAAGATACTTTACTTGGCATTTTAAAAATAGGATATTGAAGATACTAATCAGTTAATGTTTGGAACAAAGTGCAAGTGCTATATGAAAGAAAGGGAAAAAGGAACTCAAGGAGGGAGCATAAATCTACAGCCATGATCTATTAGAGCACAAAGAGACAGAGGCAGTGATTTGTCAGTAAGAGAGAACATGACTCGCCAAGAGTAGTAGGGTTGCACTGCAACCTATTCAGTTATTCAGCTCCTGAGAAAGGGGGAATAGCTGCGCCTGTTTCTGATAACTGTTTCTATGGTTCCCAGCTATATAGTAATCTCTGTGCCTCAATCCTCATGAAATACATATCTCATTATGATAAATTCCCTCTATCTTTGAGATTACTTGAGTGTGTCACTATTCCTTGCAGCCAAATAACCCGAAGTAAAATAAGACTTTGACAGTTCACATAAGTAGGATATAGAAGTTTGACCATTAAAAGATTTAATGATTGCTCATTTCTATTGATGTCACCCATTTTATTAATTTCACTTGTCAAACAGGACGTTAGTCCTTTGTTATAATACTTAGAATATTAGACCTTGAAATACAACTGTTTTTATCCTGTCACCCCCAGTAAAGGACAAGGTTCATGCCATTCTTTACTGCTTTTTATTTCATTCATTCAATAAACATTAATTGAGTGTCTACCGTTTTCCAGTGCTAGTCACTATGCTAGGCTATGGGGATACAATAATCAACAAGCAATTGTCCTTGCTTTGTGGGACTTACTAAAGGGAACTAAATTCTAGGCATTGGCATTAGTCAAAGACTAAATTAAATGTAGCTCAAATTGTTAGTTGGATGAATTAGATATTCTTTAAATGTTTCAAAGCTGGTTCCATGATATTTTATCTAAAATGAATTCCTAGAAAGAGATTCTATCTCAGTTGGAAATTTTTTCCCTCTTTAGAGACAAAGTCTCATTGTGTTGCCCAAGCTGAACTCAAACTTGAATTGCTGAATTCAAGCAATCCTCTTGCTTCAGCCTCCTAAATAGCTGGGATGACAGGCCCACGCCACTACGACCAGCTTTAACTGAATCTTTATGACTTTTGAATAAAACATTTTGCCATTCTCATTTTCCTTTTTGTCACTGATAAAAATTTTTCATTTGGCTGTTCGTGAGAGCCAGAGAAACATGGTATCAGAAGCTTTATTAACTACCACTCAGATGCTGTATGATAAACTCATAGGACCAGGCATACACTGCTGTTCCCTACAGTGGTTTCACATGATTATCTTATAAGATGAAGATAACTTAGAATTGCAATTTTTTGTTTCATTGGTTTTAGCATTGTGATGAGGATTATTTTAAAAATTTTAATTTGGGTGTACTCCAAATTTTAAAAAGGCTTTAACTATGTTAATTATTTTGTTTGCTGTGCAGAAGTCCTTTTAATTTAATTGTCTCATTTATTTTTGTTTTAGTTGCTTTTCCATGAAAAAAAAAATGAAATCATGTCCTTTGCAGCAACATAGATGGAGCTGGAGATTATTATCCTATGTAAATTGACAGAAACAGAAAGCCAAACACTACATTTTCTCACTCATATATGGAAGCTAAGTGGTTACAAAATGGCAATAATAGACACTGGGGACGCCAATAAGAGGGAAGGGAAGAGAGATCTTGAGGTTCAGAAACAACTTATGGAGCACAATGTTTACTATGTGGAGAATGGGCCACCTATGTCCCAACCCCCACCACTACACAATATGTACGTGTAACAAATGTACGTGTGCCCTCTGAATCTAATTTTTTTAGAAAAGGCTTTAACTCAAGCATCCTTCCAATTTAAGAGTCAGAACTAATAAATATAAAAAGTTATTCATACAACTGAGGGGACGGGTTAAATACTGTGGTGTATGTAAACAATTGCCTGCTATGAAGCAATTAAAAAGAATGAGGTAGCCGGGCTCGGTGGCTCAGCCTGTAATCCCGCGCCTTTGGGAGGCTGAGGTGAGTGGATTGCCTGAGTCCGCGGGTTCGAGACCCGCCTGGGCAGCGAGACCTCATCTCTACAATAAATCAAAAATCAGCGGGGCGTGGTAGCGCGCACCTGTAATTCCGGCTACTCCGAAGGTTGAGGTGGAAGAATTGCCAGAGCCCAGTGGGTCGAGGCTGTGGTGGCCGGGAGCGGCCAGTCTGGGCGACGGAGTGAAACTCCAACTCAAAAAAAAAAAAAAAGAATGAGGTAGAGCTGTAAATAATGACACAAAAGATGTTCAAGTTATGCTATCATGTTGATAGAGAAACACACAGGGAGAGAGAGGGAAAGAGAGAAAGAGAACTTTGTTTTTGTATGTGTGTAGTGAACATTGTAAATTGTCTATTTAGCATTCATACCTTCTAAATAACCAAAATGTCTTGAGGAATTTACTTCTCTTTATGTATTACATATATCTCCATAAAAAGTGGCCCCATCCAAGACTCTCCAAACCCACCATCCTTGACAGTGATTGATTCAGTAAAGTGACCCAGTATAGGTCTATGTGTGTAAAGGTTCCTAGGAGCCTTCTAGGAAAGTTCTCCTTTCCCTTGGTGGAAAGTTTCTGGAAGCAAAGCAGCACAGTTCTACCTTTTCAGCCTGTTGCTGCATGTAGATGTAAGGCCCAGAGCTGCTGAAACCATTTTACTAGAAGCTCAAGGCACAGGAGAGACACAACTCAACAGAAAATTACAAGGAAACATAACCAGACATACAGACATTGGATTAGGCTGCCCTTGAAGACAACTTTTATGTAAACTTATAGGAAATACGGAACAATACATTTTCTTAGTTCACAAGCTAGCTTCTTATGTATATTTAGGTCGTTGCATCCAAAATCATCCTGAGGTTTTGTATGTGGGTACATGTGTATGCATAGATCAACTCACCGAAAAAAGACTGGAAGACTGTGGTTCAATTAAGAAAAGTAACATTAAAAATGTGATATTGAATAAGAAAAGGGAGTTCATCAATTTTTATTCTATATACTTCTTTATGAACACATAATACGTATCTTTGTGTTTAAGCATAAAATAGAAATATTAAAAATATGGATTTTCTATATTATACTCTTTGGCTTTTCCTTAGGAAACTACATTACCATTTCTCAATTTTTAGTAAAATCACTGATGAATCCACTAGAGAGTTTATTGGTGAACTTTTTAAGTTTCAAAAGTTGGAAATGTTGTGTATTGCAGAAGAAATAACAGCCAATGTCAGGAGACTTGTCTCAGGAAAAATGTAGAACACTTCTGGACCTAATTTCCATTACACGTAGAGATTTAAGATTATGTAAACAAAAAATGTTGAATAATTTTTCTAGTCTAAAAAGTTCCGACAGTCACTGAAATGTTGGGTTCTAACTTATATCTACAGATAAAAGAGTATAGGATGAACACTAGTTAAAGGCAAGAAAAAAAGATGAGACGAATTGGTAATGTCTATGAAGTGTTGTATGTGCACTTATTGCAGCTAAAGAATGATGAGAAAAGGCACATAAAATACCTTTTATTTCATTAATTCACATCTTCTGAGGTTAATGTTTTGCAATGGTCATTAAATAGTGTAGAAAGTGAACCGAAATGGTTCATTTCTCTATTATTTGTAGTTTTATAATTCCATCTCTATAATGATATTGTCTTTTCATTAGTTGAAAAATATATTCACTTTACTGCTGAATATTGACCCATTTTTTTTTTCTTTTTTCTCCTCCTTTATTTTACTGTCATGACTAAGAGAGAGTGTAAACCTTGGAATTAACAAAACAAACCCTGTGGGAATCAATAAATAGTTGCTTTATTTTCATGCTCTAGTTCAGGATAATTTCATTAAAATTTTAAAAGTTGTTATAAAAAATATTAACATATTCCAATTGTATTTTATCCTACTTGGCCATATTTATATACAATAAATACACTTTCAATTGATTAATTATTCAAATAATTTCCATAATAATGAACTAAACTTCTTTGTTGGTTATTTGTTCTTAATTTATGCATAAATAATTGGTGCTATGATATCTTACAAGATGATATTTTATAATCTTCAAGTATCTGTTTAATACAGTTTTGTTAGAAATTAAAAATTCTTTAAAAGATTATTCCAAGAGAATAAAGTCTCCAATGTAGAGATGATGAACTGAATGTTTTAAGATGCTAATTATTTTTCCTATTTAATTACCTAATTATATGACCAGTCAGTCCTAGATTTTATAACAAAATGAGATTCACTTAATACTTTTTTGCCCCATGTTTGGCCTCATATTTTCTAAAGCATTATTTAATTTATTTTCTGGCAGAACAAATCTGAAGTTAAAATATATCTAGACTTTTGCAAGTATTATTAAAATGTGCTTCAAGTGAGAAAATAAAATGATTTCTGTTTACAAGATTTCTGTACTCATAATTAACACTTGTCTGTCATAGTAGTGGTGCTGCCAAGGCAGAAAGTTGATAGGAACAGAATATAATATATGGGTTACGCCAAAGTTTTCAGAAAATAATATGTCATATGAAATGATGAGAGTGATTGAAAGATACCACAGAAATAGAGAAATGATAAGATTTTTTTCATATGGTAAGATAACAATCTAGATCACACAAAGCACACAGAGCAGGAAAAACTGTACTCCTGGTCTACAGGGCAAATTGTCAATGTTCTCCAATATCCAATAGGATGCCCAGTTTCCAATGATGTCATAAGATTAAAGAGCCTATCTTCTCTTTAAGAAACTTGATCTCATCATTATCATGTTGACTGGCATGGAGTAAAGGAGGATTTCACCCTTCTGGACCTTCCCAATTTATTTTGAGACACTTATAGGAATTCTCATTATGACAAAGTATGGAGAACCACTAGCATCACTGTGAATCAAGTATTTCTGGATACATCATTAATTTCTAAAGTATTTCATCTTCAGCAAGCTATAGTTTACTTGAGTTCTTTCTTCTAAAAATTATCCCAATTTATATATCTTGGCTGTCACTGCTACTAGAAACATATAACAATGCAGTTAGGACTTACAAAGTAGTTATGACATTTAAAGACTGTACTATGTACTACTCTATTTCCTAAGTCAGTAAAAACAGCCATCTGTTTTTTACTAAGTCAGTAAAAATAGCCACCTGACAGACAACTAAGGGAATAGTTTGTGCTAGTCTTTCTCTTAAATAGAAGTTTCATTTAACCAGATGTTCATTTTCAGTGCTGTGTAAGGCATCTGTGTCTATCACTACACCAATCTATGTTCACCTACAAAGACTCCTCAAAATACAGATCCTTAATCTCTGTTTGCATTCTTGGTTTTGATGTGTGTCAGTAAGAGTAGACTTTTAAACACCATGTTCTGTGTGAAGGAAATTCCTAAATAATAATGCTATGTGCAATGCTAATTCTTTTGAAATGTCACCAAAAAAAAAAAGAAAAAAACCTCAATGTGCCTTACATAACATGATCTATTTATACTTTGTCACTAAGGAGAGATCAGCTGCATTTATGTTCAGGGTGAACAGAATAATTTATTTGCACCTTCTCATCCAATTGATGACTACCGATTTACCCAACTGATTGACATCACTGGGTAAGGTAATGAGAATTTTTCAGATGTATTAAAATGTTTGGAACTGAAGCTCTAAAAAATATTTAACATATGAGTTTCATGAGCAGATAAGTTTTAACACCAGAATTTCTGAGTTTTTCTCTAGTATCAATTATAATATTAAATTCAATCAGAGGATATTATTATACATGACATCAGCTACTAAAAGACTATTTTGGTACTAATCCCGAATTGGATGCTGTCAAACCTACTTCAGTATTTCCACTATCTGGTAGTGACTAGTACCATGTGGGTGTTTTAACCAGTAAGAAGTCCTTTGACTATAGAGCACATTCTTAAATAGAGACCATAACATAAAACTTTAGGTGGTGAAGGTGAGAGTGATAGACTCTGGATTACACAGCTTCAGAAACCAAAATCTGACTGAATTTGGTCTGAAAAACCATTAAATATGTCTATAAAATACCTGTTTGCAAACTTTTCTTCTGTTGGTATCTACTTAATTACCTTATCTGCTTTGACTACTTCTTTCATGTTTAGCACATACTTTCTTCTGTTTTAATTCTCCTCATAATAAACTGTTTATTGTATGTTTCACTGTGTATAGCATTTCACAAGGTATATTTCAATAAATCTTCATCATAATCTTATGCAGTAGAGACTATTGTTATACCCATTCACAGATGTGAAAACTTCAGTTATAAAGTTAAGTAACTGGCCAAGGTTAGACAGCAAGTAGGTGATAGAGACAGGATTTGAATCCTGACCAGCTGTGAGATTCTTACTATCTTTCCTCCTTCTCTAGTTTTTCCTTCCTTCCCTACCTTTCTCATCTGATGGCAGAACCCAGATCATGGGCATTAAAGACCAGAACAGCTGGGTTCGGTGGCTCAGCCTGTAATCCCGCGCCTTTGGGAGGCTGAGGTGAGTGGATTGCCTGAGCCCGCGGGTTCGAGACCCGCCTGGGCAGCGAGACCTCATCTCTACAATAAATCCAAAAATCAGCCGGGCGTGGTAGTGCGCGCCTGTAGTTCCAGCTATTTGGAAGGCTGAGGCGGAAGGATCACCGGAGCCCAGCAGGTCAAGGCCGCGGTGGCCGCGAGCAGCCACTGCACTCTAGTCTGGGCGACAGAGTGAGACTCCGACTCAAAAAAAAAACAAACAAAAACAAAGACCAGAACAAAGGCAAGCTAGTGTCTGCACAGTGAAAGTCATCAAAAGGATTAGTAAATAATTATTTGAGAGGTAGAATGTGTTTCTACGGTACTTCCTAATTTGTCTCCCTTTTCCGAATTCAAATAGATACAAGGAAGCCATTATTATATACGTGGAAAGCATGGTTCTTTCCCACCTAGTTCCAAAGACCATGGACAACCTGGCATGCCTGAAGGGCACTTTGAGGATACTTCCCACCTTAGTCAAATATTTGTTGCACAAAAGAAGACTCTAAAGTGTTTGTTATTAAATTCTTTTTTTGTTTCTTATCTCACTAATGGGCATCAGTTTAATTCAGTTTTATTTACTCTTTGCTTATTTTATTACAGTAAAAGTATACCATTTATAACCTCACAAATTACATTCCTTTACCTTTGTGTTAGGTGGAAGGACTTTTTTTTTATTATTTGTAAACCTTACAGAGTAAGCTGTAATGAAAACTGACCTCCAATTCAAGAAATAAATGCAAATAAAAAAGTACTTTGAAGAACAGAAATGGAAGCAAATGCAGAATAAGTCAGTGAAATGCACTGCCATAGCAATATATTTCAAGATGTTAAATTATACATATTTTAAAATCTTCAAATTAATAACTCAGAAATAACAAATTATATCAAATGCACTATTTTTTAACACAGAATGGTGCTCAAAGTTATGCTTTTCTTAATTTCCCTTTTTTTTTTCTTCAAATGTAACAATTTCATGTCTTTTGTAATATATACTTCTATTTCCACTAGTTAAAGTAAGAAATAAAATAAATGAGACAAGAGTTAAATACTGCCAAATTATTTAAATCAGACTTAAATACGACCCAGAGATTAAATCTCATTAAATTAACAGATTTTGTAAAATAAATATATCCAAATTTTTTAAACAACATGAAAAATGACGGACTTGCAAAGATGCTAAGACAAAAGTTGGCTCTAAACTTTCTCATCATTCCATATCTCATGCAGTCATAAACTTTTCTCTATAGTATAAACATCATTTTAACTGCAATGAGCCCAATAAAGAATTTATATTGAAAAGGGGTGTGAAGAGTCAGGATATAAAGTATTTGCATAAATTTACATCAGTTACACATCCAGAAAAATTTTACTCACCAGCCAAATTTAGTTTAACAGATGAGAGCTTTTGGATTCAGCTCCCAATTTCTGACTGCCACATTTGCTTGGGAGACCCCTGTTATCATCTACTCCTGTAAAACCTTTGATTTCTTTTTCTACACATATATCACAATCTAATGCCCTAATTTTGAGGAAAGTATCTGCTTAATATCTATTTTGTTCTTCTAATCTAGTAAATTCCAGAAGGGCTACATTATTGTCTATTTTTCTCAGTATTTTTTAGTGCCCTGTTAATTTTTTTTAAAATAAGGAAGTGAATACATGAGACATCGCATTAACTTTCTCAGAAGCAGCAAAAAGCAGATCATCTAACAGCCTAGTTGAAGTCCTTTTATTTCAATGCAATGCTGGTTCCTTGACGAGACTGGGTAATTCTCATGACTGGGTAATAACATGACTCAGAGTAATCTGAACCGAGCAAGGGAATTAGAACCCTGACTCACTGTAGGTAATGTTGGTTCAGAATAGATTTGATGCTATTTGGATCATGTTTAGGTATTGCAAACTATTTTTACCTTAACATTTTTAACGGTCCTGTAAAAGTGTTTTGAACTTGATGGAGTTTGGGATTCACTGAAGGAGGATCATAGGAGAGTCCAAACCTTTCAATTCATGGTTTAGCATAATAATCACTTAAAAACTTTCAGGCTCCCTGTCAAAGGCAGAAAGTCAATGATCAACTGACCAAAGCCATGGAAATGATAGTAAGACCACCTTTTAGCTAAAGAACTTGTGAATTGGAGACATCTGCCAGGTTTCTTGTAAAAGACCACGTGAAAAGGAAAAGACGCTTCCCTGTCTCTTTCCATCGCCCAGAGATGTCAATCTCTTTGGAGCCATGGTTATCTAAACTCCGCCCATTACCACGTCAATAACTAAGCGGCTATATCTAGTTGGGAGCTGAGATCAAAAGTGCGGTTTTCCTTCTTTGAAACACTAGCCCATGGCAAGTCTTTCTGCTGTGAATCTTCCTTTTTCTCGCTAATAATATTTGTTTAAAAACTTAAAAAAAAAAAAAAGGTCATTTAGGTATTTCAGCTTTAGTTAACAATTCAGATTAGGATCCCTAGTGATAATCCACAATAGAGCATGTTTCTTAGAGCAAACTTACGTGTGTGTGTGTGTGTGTGTGTGTGTGTGTGTGTGTGTGTGTGTGTGTGTGTGTGTTATTTAAGAATGTGTCTAAACGCACCATTCTGGGACTTCATGTCTGTATTTTTTTGGAATCTGATATTGTAAAGATGATGTAGAAGACAAAATTGAGAGAACTCTTTGTATACATGGAGCTATTTCTGCCTACTTACCTCATATGTTACATGAAGATGAAGGTGTTTGATGTAATTTCTTTTAAGCCTTAAAATTCTTGGAAAAAAATCTGTGTGCCTATATTACTATTTGTGAAAAGCATACATTTCCTTAAAGTATGTCAATCAATGATACCTACATATTTGAGATTATAAATATATATCAGTGTACAGATATAAACAATATAGTAAATCCTGCATTGTTAGATTTATTAATTTTTTATTTTAAATATGTGGGTTACAATTCAGGATTAGGTGTACAAATTCATTTGTAGGTACTCTTGTTGATGAGGTGTGCCCCCCTCTCCTGGCAGTTTCCCACTACTACCTTGCTTTTTTCCAAGCAGTTTTGTTAACCAAATTAATGCCTGACGTATAGGTTCAGAAAAATATCTCTGTATGAATTGCTAATGTTGAATTTAACTTAACTTTCTGAGCCAAAACTTCAAATTGCCTCACTAGGCAATTTTCATTTCCAATCCCAACACTCAGCCTCATCTAAATGGAGACCTATTTGTGTCTCTTTTCCTTTAGAAGTGAACAAATATAATGAACTATGAGTGATGTGTTCAATTAATTAATTAATATGCATGTGTTAGTCCCTCATTTCATTTGTTTTATTGTTTTCCTTCAAAGCCATCTACTTGAAGTTCTGCAGAGCGACCAATTTCCTAGTTTCTTTTTCTTACCAGCAAATGTCTTTTCTAATTCAGAAATGCAAATATGTTAACATACTTGCTTGCTTTTTAGCATTCTGCCATTTTTCAAACTGTGCCTGAACTCAGTCATAAATATATGCTTCAGCACATATGAATTTCAGAAACCTCCCCACCACCCTAGGTCACATCCATTCCATGGTGACCTCACTGTTTCTGAACTCACAGCATGACACTCACTCAGTAATTAATCATGCCTGCCTTGTGACATCTCTGATAATGTATATTTAACATCACATAGTTATATAACTTGTCAGGGATATTCATGCCCTAGCCACCTCAGTTAGATTGCAAGTTCCTTGAGGCAGATTCCACATCTGTCCTGCAGAATGCATTGGAAACAAAGAAAATGTGTGCTGATTGATTATTTTGTTGATTGACCGTAGCCATTTAGCTATGAAAGAAGACAAGCAGTATGTATAATAGAAAGTCAAAAATAGCTATCCCAGATCAGAATTTCTTGAGTATATTAGTGTCTAAGAAGTAATTGTGAGAGTTCTCAGTAAAGCTACAACATACCTTTTTCTATAAAATTAAGACGAAGGTATAAAATAACCTGTGATGGGCAGTATCTTTTATTTTTTTAACTGACTTGCTATACTTACCTTCCAAATCTTTCTACATGTAAGGAGAAGCTACTTCTTAAAATAGTGCCCAGTGAAGTAAATAGTGTGACTTCAATAATGGCATCAATGGCCGAATAAATTTAAGAAAAACTAGTATAAACAATATTAAACAGTTTTCTTCTTTAATGAAAGAATCTACAGAGCTTATAATGTTCTTGTGTTCATGGTAACAAAGGCGAGAGAAAGAACATGGTGCACCACTTATCCCAAACCTGCATAAGCATAAACTTTTTGGATAAAATCTTACAAGATGTTTTCCAAGATATTTGGAAACTTTGAGCTAAAAATTCCACAGCACTTTGGGAGGCTGAGGCAAGAGGATTGCCTGAGTCCAGGGGTTCGAAATCAGTCAGGGCAACTTGGTGAGGCCTCATCTCTACAATAAATCAAAAAATTAATCGGAAATGGTGATGTGCACCTGTAGTTCCAGCTACTTGGAAAGTAAGGGTGAAGGATCGCCTGAGCCCAGCAGGTTGAGGCTGCAGAAGCCATGAGCATACCACCGCACTCCAGCCTAGGTGAGAAAGTGAGACTTCAACTCAAAAGAAAGAGAAAGAGAGAAAGAGAAAGAAAGAAAGAAAGAAAGAAAGAAAGAAAGAAAGAAAGAAAGAAAGAAATTCCAAGCACATCTTACATAATGCATAATATTTGGAAGTAGATTATCAATTGCAATGGGGCGTTTTTTATTTTCAAAGCAAAAGTCCAACACTAACTTTAATTTTTTTTATGTGTTTAACACTTGATTTAACAGTATAGGAAATATCCTTCGATTTTTCTCTTTTCAAATGACCATTTCTCACATTGTGTTAGTTATGTTTATGTACTATGATACTATTTCTAAAATTAATCTCATTTACCACCTGGCTCTTAGGAATCTTCATTGTTTTGTTTTCTTCTTCCACTGCAGGGTGATGTCCTCTACAGATTTTGTAAGAACATCCACTTATTTTGGCTAGAAATCTTAAAGACAGAAAATCTGTATCAAAATTCTATCCCATAGTCATGTCTACCCCATGATATAATTTGTCACTTTCCTTTCTAAGCTTCAGTTTTGTCCTTCATGCAAAATTGCATCAAGATAAAAAAGTGTATACAAGTTATTAGCAAATTGTAAAATGCTTTTCACATGCAAAGTATATGCCACCTTAACAATTTATTATAATTTTAATATTTCAGTGAGAAACTGGTAATAGCAGTTAAATCTGGGAAGTGAAACTGGAGGTGGTCAACAGTACAAGAAAATTTCTGCATCATACCTATTATCCTTTTAGAAATGTATTATTTTATTTTTAAAATGTTTTTTCCAAAATCACACAAAGAAACAATATTATCTCAAACCTAATGCTGTAGTGATATCAGTTATTTCAAGCAACACGAACCTAAAACTGTAACTTCAACAAATGTGGAATTTTCAAGGGCAGGACTAAATATTGATCAAAATGTTAAAGTCTATTCAGTTGTTTACAACTTAAGACTAAAAAGAGTAAGTACCATATTTAAAAGGAATGCACAAATGATCTGCCAAGGCATTGTTCTCATCCCTACATCTTTCGTGAGGGAAGGCAGTGTCCTCTCTAGTTTTTTTTTTTTTTTTAAGGATTTGGCAAATACATTTATCATGCCTTTTGTTTGTACTATGAGAGCATCATTTTTTAAGGGAAGGTCTCTTGTGTATTTCACATTCGGATTTCAGATGCTAATAATTTTTGTCTTTCTTTGCCTTTGGATAAAAATCAAACAAAACATCCATTAGGAAATCATTTTCATTAAAATTTTGAGAGAGCTTTGAAAAGCAATTTCAGAGATTCATGGATCTTCCAAGAGATAACTGTGAAAGTGGCACTGACCATAGAATTAATAATAGTAAACATGTACACTTCTATTAGGATTTTTGCGACAAGTGGTGTGATCATTTACTAGGAGAAATACTTTTTATTTCTCAAAGTAAAAAGAAATTATTTCTACTTGTCAGTTTTAAGTTCTTTCAAAAAATGATAGAAATATGGTCTGCCTTATTATTTATGTAAAAAATTGTTTTATGTTTTGTCCAAGTTAATAAAAAGAAAATTGCCAAAAAGTTTTTACCTTAAAGTACAGGCATTTATATGTATAACATATAAATGCTTGATTTAAATGTATGCAGCTCTGGATGAACATTTGTATATGTTCATTTTCAGCACTAGAATTGGGACCAACATGCCCAGGACCATTTTAATAATAGTTTGTTTTTCAACTACTTTCGGTCTTTAACTTCCTCCACCTTTTCCATTTACATAAATTTTAGACTACATTTGTTGTTAAAGGGATGAGAGCTTTATTAGACTTTAAGAAGTTTTTTATTTTTTTCCAATATGCATACATGGAAACTTCTGTAAGAATTTCTCAAAGATGGGGCATAATCACAAAATTCCAGAGGAACACTTATCTTCATAGGATGTCATACACCAGACCTTATTAATAAGAGTTTTAGAGTTCTTACCTTTTAAAGAAAACCATTGCAAAGTTCTTCTACCTTAGTTTAAGCTTATTACTGAAAAATTTCATTATTACCTTTATAATTATTTTTATATCTTATTTGGGTATTTTTTACACTTTTTGTTTTAATTAAAATATTTTATTTTATTTACTTTTTTTATTATTATTTTTTAAGTTGGAGTCTCACTCTGTCGCCCAGACTGGAGTGCAGTGGCCGCTCCCGGCCACCGCAGCCTCGACCTGCTGCGCTCCGGCGATCGTTCCACCTCAGCCTTCCAAGTAGCTGAAACTACAGGCGTGCGCTACCACGCCCGGCTAATTTTTTGATTTATTGAGAGATGAGGTCTCGCCAAGTTGCCCAGGTGGGTCTCGAACCCGCAGGCTCAGGCAATACGCTCACCTCAGCCTCCCAAGTGTTAGGATTACAGACTGAGCCACCAAGCCTGGCTAAAATTTTTATTTTAAAGATGTGGGGTACAATTCAAGTTTAGGTATACAAATGTTTATTATGCAGGCATCCTTGTTGATGAGGTGTGGTCCCCCTCCCCCAACAGATCTCCCTCCCACTGCCAGTCTCCCTCCCCCAGCAGTTTCCCACTACTACCAATCCTTTTCTTAATAGTATTAGGATAATTGTCTAAGGTTCGCTTATGAGTGAGGACTGAGTATCACGTTATCACATTTTTTAATTTTATTACCTTTTACATTTTTGAATTTTAGAATTCTGAACTTTATGCATTTTTAAATTAATTTTTATTTATATTAAAGATGTGGGGCTGTTCTTATTCTATTCATTTGTCAGTAGCTTTAGGGGAACAAATGGATTTTGGTTACATGGTTGTATCATGCAGTAGCAAAGAAGTCTGGGCTCTAAGTGTACCCACCACCCCCATCTGTGCACACTGTACCTGATAGGCAATTTTTCATTCCTACTCTTATCACATTCTCCCTATCCTGAGTTTTCAGTGTACATTATGCCATTCTATATGCCTTTGCAGTTCCTTAGTTTAGCTTCTACTTGTAAGTGAATTAGCATGGGAACAGACAATTATCAAATTCTTGACTTCGCTATTCTATATTCTTCCTTCTTCCCTCTTTTATCCATCCCGTATCCATTCTGTATGCAGCACATAAGAGTCATTTCTTATGTTCTCAATATCCCCCCACCAATTCTTCCATTTCTCTGTACTCCTGCTCCATGCAGGAAGAAGCTAATATTTACAACATTTGCAGTCTTTCCAGAATTTGGCCTTCTTTATCTTATTAGCATTTCCTTCTATTCCTGGTTTACTGAAGAACTGCCAAAAATAGCACACATTTTTCTGATTTCATCCTTTTTCTCCCAATTTCCCTTTATGTAGCCCCTCTGATCTCCTCTCCTCAGGTTATACCCATATTCCTGCACAGATCCAATCTTCCTCCTCTCTGAAGGCCTATCCTAGCAGACACTTTACCTTCTTCAATTCCTTTATTACACCAGAATTGTGTGTTGCTTCTCATATTGTATGTTGCCGTCTCATATATCAGTACACTGTATATGTTAAATTACTCACTGTCAATTAAATTACTTGTAGAACAACTGGATCCCTTTGAAACTTGTTTTATGGTTTGTTTGGTTTTTTTTGGAGCAGATCTCTTACAACTGCTGCAGGAGTTATGAACCTCATTGTCAATTTAAACCAGCAACCTAGGGTTCTTATCCCACGACCAAGAAGAGTAAGGAAAGTGGACACCAAAAGGATGAGTGAAAGGAGTTTATTAAGCAACAAATCTCTATAAAAAAAGAGGGGGGACCTGAAATGGGTTATCCAGTGCTAGGAGGTTTTTTTGTGGTTTTTATCTTATGTTTTCTGAGTGCATTTCTCTCATTTACATCTCATCCACCCCTTACTTCCTGAAACCCAATCCTTATTGTGCATTCGAGTCCTTGACCAAAGTTACTCCACTTGAATATTGCCCATAAGTACCACAAAAAAGTCCACTGGGGGGAGGGGAGTGGTAGTAAACCACAATGCAAATTCTATGTCAATGATATTATAATAAGCCAAAGTCAAGTTAGGACACTTAGTTAAGTTACTGTGCCTGCATGTAAGCAGCAAAAAATTCCTTTTAGCAGTACCTCCTAGGTTGACAGGATATTCTTAACCCTACTAACCACATTTTCAGTCAACAATTATATAATAGGGATGGTGCAGAGGAGTCGTTCCTGCAGGTGTTAAATATCTTCCAGACCCTCCCTCTTTGTCCGCCTAATCAGCTTCTGATTATCTCCTCTCTCACAGCCACCACTCTAAGGTGAGTTTGGTTCGGTCAAAAGGTATGCTCTTCTGTGATTTTTCCTGAATGGTTTGAATGTTCAACAAAATCTTCCTCTTGTGGCTGTTTTTAACTTAAATTATTCTGTATCTCAGTGAACTGTGAGAATGTATTAATTTACAGCTCCTCAGGTACTCTTTTCCTAGCCCTGAAGAGTTATACCCAACAGATGCAAGGGAACTCCTGTGAAGGTTTATGATGCTTTTTTCCCTCTTCATAGCTCCCTTCTCTTTGGTGCTCTAATCACAAGTATCAGATGCTTTGAGTTCATCAATTCCAATTTCTGTTTACTCAGTGTGGTGACTTGTTGTTTTTTCATGGTTTTCCTATTCCTGTACTATGTCCAGAAAGTTTTTATTTTATTTTCTGTCTTCTCAGGGCCCAAATTCTTAGCATGTCGGTCAATGTCTGTAAACAGTTGCTTCATACATTTTATTCACTTTTAAATTTGCATTATGAGACATCAAGTCTAGTTCCAATTACTTCATCATAGCTGGAAAAGCCACAATTTGTATAACACTTTTTTGATTTGGGAAGATAATATGACTCTCTGATTATTATTTTGCTCGTTGATAAATATAAATCTTTCAGATGTCACCATGTGTTCACCAAAAATATTTTCACTTTCCTCCTTCTGTTCTTTCAATAAAAAGGGGCCATGTGACCAAATTCTGTCCAATAGATTATGAATAGAAATTATGATGACCACTTTCAGGCAGGTCTCACTGAATACAGCCCCACAGTCCTCTACCCATTTCCTGTCCCTGTTCATTGAATTGATGCAGAATACTCCAAGGACTTGTCGGATGAACTCACAAGGTGGAAGGTTGGTGAAGAAACTCACATTGGGTGAGTGCATAGAGCTGTGTAAGTCTCTGAAATCTTAGGATTTCAACATTATGTTTATTTGACATAATAAGTGAACAATAATACCTATATAATACATTATTTTCCTGTCAGTGCAATTAAATAAAATTAGGAAACATATTAAAAAGTTATAGTCAGTAAGTGCTATTAAAGATATCTCTTGTTATTACTATTAGTCTTACTAACCCTGTTATAAATCTTACTATTTTTTATTAATATCACAATAGATATTTTCAATCAACCTTAACAGGCTAGATAATATCTCATAGAGTAAATGGAAAAATATGCATAATTGTAAAGTCCTCCATTTATGTGTAAATATATGTAATTTTAAAGATCTTATCTCATAAATTTTTCTGCTACTATTGATGGTAAATTTATTAAGTAAATGGATATTTATTAAAAATAAGAGCTTTTAAGGCTGGCACAGATCATCAAAACTACCATACCCTTTGCTATGCCTTATCAAAATATATTCTGCCATTGGAGACTAAGGCCTAAATAGCCTCTCAGACTTTAGTATGTGTATTCAACATTAGCAGAAAAATCATACAGATACCAAAAGCTGAGAATTCCATGCTGTTGAAGAAACTGCTGAAAGTAACTGTGAATCACCTATGATGGTCGGTGAGCAGAGAAGAATAATTATTTCTTTTCCTATCTCCAGGCATTCTCCTTGAGGTGTATTTTCTATTATTAGCAATTAAGGAGATTTTAGAATGTCACTTGAATTCTCCATCTCAGTACTGCACTTGCATGATTAAGCATCCATAAGAGTTAGTAATGATCTGAGGTTTCTTTTAATAACAGCTGTGTTTAAGTCAAATCAGGGTGAAGTAGGTGTTTGTGAAGGTGGCAGCAACCTTAACATTCAGATAAAACAGGTTGCCTGGTCTCTTATGCAAGGTGCAGGCTGCCATTGCACAGTGTGGTATGTTAGCAGGTCCTATCTGATTCACTGCTGTTTTTTTCAACAAATGAACAGCTTGAACATACTGTAAATGCCCCGCTGAAAAAAAGATTACCTACTGTTTGTAATACAGTAACAATCATGCATTTACAAGTCACATTATCAGAGTAATTAGTGGCTAGTGATGTTTTCAATTTTAGCACTTCATTTATTACTGGTTTCAGATGTTTATTTTGGCAAAAATGAAAAATTTTTACAGAGTATTTGTTTTTGTCTCAGAAAAATCTATTTGTGTTAATGAGCTCAGATCGCAAGTTTTTATTCTTTATACCATAGGGGAAAAATAACATTTTCCTATTGACTACAGAGATAGTTTTTCAATTTTAATGATCCCTGGTAAATACCTGGAAAACTGGTATGTCTCTGAGGAGACACTTAAATGGAAACATGTGAAGAGCAGGAAATTTGGAGTACTTGTGTATGTAACTCTTTATTTCATAGGGTGCTTATAATGTACATGTAAAAATAATGATGTACTAAATATAATTCATGTCTTTAAATTAATATAGAACATTAAAATATATTTATCATATGTGTTATATATATGTATGTCTGAACATAGTAAAATATATAAGAATATTGTAATGGATCTAATTTTAAGAGTTTAACAAAATAATCTAATCAAAAAGTGATCTGCAATTCTCCTGTCTCTCCTTCTCCCTCTCACCCCTCCCCTCCCCCTTTTCTTTTCTTTAAAACTCTAGAATCTGAGCAAATCAATTGCCTGACAGCTAGAAGATTAGGCAGGATTAGTCTTCTCCACCACACTATTATGTCTCTCTTCTTGAGTTAAGAATCTTTCAATCTGGTAAATCTTCATTGTCTAACAAAGATTTAACAGCTTCCTACCATGTGCAGTAACTCTCCTAGGTACTAAGACAATGGTAAAGAAAAACAGGCAGAGCCCTACTCTCCTGGAAGTTGCGGCCAGGGGAAGAGACATGTGTTTACAGAATGTAAAATTGCATAAGTGCTATAAGGGACTGGTATGTGGTCGTGTGAGATTATAGAACAGGCAAATTTGCCTGGATAAGGGCAGATAGAAAACACTTTCTTCAGAACTGAAAGATTTATTGACAATATACATAAAATAATTAATTAGATAAAGAATAAAACATGTTTTCTAAGCACAGGGAACATACATATGTGGTTTAATTTATTGAGTTGGACATTAATATCCTTCACATGGATTAAAAGCTTTTTACAAAAATCACCACCTATATTTTTCTCATTTTATAGCACTTACATAAACCTAAATAGAGAAAGCAAAATGAAAACAAAATCTCAATTCTGCTAGAAAGTATCTATATTATTTGAAAGTCAATACTGTTTTACAGATGAAGTTAAATTTGGGGTGGTAGTGTTTCCTCTGACAATAATTAACGTTTTTCATTTTTTACATCTATCTGACTTCAGTTTCACTTTTTGATGAAAACAGTGATGACAGCATCATTTACAAAGTTAGCAAACAAAATAAAAATTGGCAAAATTTCATTGTTGAATATTGGTATTATAAGAAACATTCTGATGGTTCATTTTCAAGGCCTAAGCAGGCTAGCAGATGTAGCAATCTTCAGTCACCAGTTCTTTACCGGCTCCTAAACAATCAGGAGATGGAAACAGGCCAATGAGAAAACAACATGCTATTCTTAAGAAAAATAGAGACTTGTCCAGGGAAGGGAACTAGGAATAACCTTATAAGGGAAAAAGTTGGAACTTAGGTGATGTCCGGGAAAGACTGTACACCCCAAAGTACTCAGCCAATGAGGAACCAGGAGAGGGATTTGCACACTAGGGGATAAATTGCTTGATATAGCCATCCCAGGTATGTCTGCCTACCAAACACCCTATCTTGCAAGACCACCATAAAGTCTCGCTTCTGCTGTACTCCATGTCCCCATGTCCATCCTTTGACATTGGATGGGTGAATTTGCTTCCCACAACTTGGGGGCTCATCTGCGATTATCTGCATCCGTGGGAGAGTGACCCCAGCAGAAGGGGAGGCACACCCACCTGATTTTTGGGTTACCTACTCTGCTCATGTGTCTCAGCTCCCTGCAGGACTATAGATAAGCCCGAGACAGTTGTGCCGGAGACAGTTGAGGTGACACAAGGAGAAAGCTAGCAGGCATGGCGGCAACCAGGCAACATTGTGCACAAACCAAGGTAAGAAAATTGGACTATAAGTACTGCCTTGGTGTTCAGGCATTTTCAGAGGTTGAGTGTGGGTGACTGAGACGTATCTTAGATACAAAGTGCAGAGTCTAAATCTGCAGTTCCATTCTCCCATTAGGGAAGTGGCTGAAGACAGACGAAGCAGGTCCCAGCATGCGTAAGAAACCAGAAAGGGAGTTTAAGTACATAGGAAAACTCAGGCACTGGGGCTATCAATCTAACTGAAAATGAGGGGAAAAATTCTAAGCCTAGGGGAATAAAGGAGGACCAAGAAGGGGTGGGGGGGGGAGAAGGGAAGAGGTCCCTCTAGGGACGTCCTCCACATAGTCCATTGGGGGAAATATCTAAATGATGGGAAAGTGGACTAAAGACAAAAGGAAACAAAGATGATTAAATACTGTTTTTTTGTCTGGACTAGGGAGCCAATTTGCAAACCTGCAGTTTTCAGGCCACAGTTTGGCTCAAAGGAGGACTGGGTGTGCCAGACCCTAGTTCTCCATGTTACTGATAAGGACTCATCCTCACAGGAGGAAAGAGATTATGCTCTTTGTTGGCTGCCAGGAGCAGTTTCTCAAGGTCAAGGGAATGGGCCCTTAGGAAAAGTTCTGGGATCCTCTGTCCAGTTTCCCTCCTCCTTATGAGGAACAAGGAAGCTGGAGGCAGTCAGGGGACCCAGGGTTGCCTGAGGGCTCTGAATCAGGGTGCTCCATGCTTCAAGGAAGTTCTGAATCTTCCGCCCCAATAATCCTCTACCCAAACCTAAGGAAGGAATTGTAACAATGCAAAAAAGACATAGAAAATTGTTCACTCCCTTCCAATGTCCCTGTGGAGGTTTCTAAAATGTTTCCCATTAGGGAAGTCCCTATAGGACAGAAAGAGATTGGATTCCTCTGATGAGCACTAAGGTGAGAAATTTCAAGACGGAAATGAAGTAATTACTAGAAGACCCCCTTGGTCTGGCAGACCAACTCAATCAATTCTTGGGCCCAGCTTTCACGCTTGGGCTGAATTATGTCCATAATGAACATACTATTTACAGGGAATTAAAGGGGGATGATTAAAAGGGCCACAATGTCTATCTGAGAAGGCAACGTCCTCCCAGACAGTGGGCCCTGCCCTCAAAACAAAAGTTCCCAAATTCAGGCCTCAACTGGGACAATAATGGCCTTAGATATCAGGCTTGGAAGTGAGATCTTTCAAGTGGGGAGTTAATAATTAGAGAAATCAAAGAATCCACCCTGAGATCTCAGAATGTTGCAAGGGCTTTGGAAATTCAACAAGAGAAAGATGAAACTTTTTCCTCCTTTTTGCGGAGGCTGAAGGATCAGATGAGAAAGCATTCCAGGCTAGATCCAGAGGGCCCAGTGGGACAGGACTTCTTGAAGGTCAATTTTGTAACTAAACGTTGGCCCAACATTACAAAGAAATTGCAAAAGCTTGATGCGTGGAACAAAAAAACCAATCAAAAAAACTACTAAGGCACAAAAGGTGGTTGTGAGGAGAGAGGAGGACAAACAAAAACAAAAGGCAAAAATTATAGTGTCTACTCTGGAAAGAGTAATGAAAAAGAAGCTGAATCAATAGGCCTCAGTCAACAGAAAGAAGGGGACTTTCGGAGGGGCTGACCCAGTTACAAGCAGATGTTAGAAATGTGGAAAACCCAGTTACTTTAAGAGAGAATGCCCTGAATGGAAAAAGGGAAAAAAAAGTGATCCTTCTTATGAATTTTGATGAAGACTAAAGTGGTGAGGGACTCGCTTGAATGAGGTCCCACTGGGAACCTTTGATAAATTTGAGGGTGGACCTAAAGAAGAAGAGGTGACATTTTTAATTGATACTGAGCCACTGGCTCCTCACTAACATATCAGCCTCAAGGGATTGAACTCTCTAAAGAAAAAAATGCTTGTGTCAGGGGTGAAAGGGAAAGGATTTCAGGTCCCGATATTCAAGCACATAAAAGTTAGAATGTGAGAATATTGAGTGGCCTTTCTTATTTGTCCCAGAGACTAGAATAAATCTCCTAGACTGAGATCTAATAATAAAACTTAGCCTAGGACTAGAAGTAGAGGAGGGACAAATAAAGATGGTAATAGCCCTCCTAATGGAGGAGGAAGAAAACCAAATAAACCTCCTGGTTTGGGTCAAAGAAAGAAATACGGAGGACTAAATGTTACCCCATTAAAAATTAAGTTAAAATAGCCAGGGGAAATAGTTTGTAGAAGACAATATCCCATTCCTGCTGAAGGTAGGAGGAGCCCACAACCAGTAATCGAGAACCTCATTAAAGATAGATTACTGAGCCGGGCTCGGTGGCTCAACCTGTAAACCTGCACCTTGGGAGGCTGAGGTGAGTGGATTGCCTGAGTCCGCGGGTTCGAGACCCTCCTGGAAAACTTGTGAAACCTCATCTCTACAATAAATCAAAAAATTAGCCGGGTGTGGTAGCTCGCGCCTCTAGTTCTAGCTACTTGGAAGGCTGAGGCGGAAGTATCACCAGAGCCCAGCAGGTCGAGGCTGCAACAGCCACTGCACTCCAGTCTGGGTGACAGAGTGAGACTCCAACTCAAAAAAAAAAAAAAAGATAGATTACTGGAACCCTGCATGTCGCCATATAACACCACTGTCCACCCAGGCAAAAAGTCTGATGGGACTACCAGCTAGTGCAAGACTTGAGGGCCATTATTCAGATCGTTCAAGCCTAACATCCAGTGGTTTCCAATCCCTACACCTTCCTTAGCAGTATCCCCTATAAACACACCAGTTTCAGTGTGGTAGACCTAAAATATGCCTTCTGGACATATCCCCTAGACTTGACAGCAGGGAGTTCTTTGTTTGTGAATGGGAAAATCTTGACTAGAAGGAAGCAACAGTACCACTGGACAGTACTACCACAGGGCTTCATCAAAGTCCCAAATTTATTTGGCCAGATTTTCGTAATTGTCCTGCAGGAATTTCAGCCTTGGGCAGAAACCCAGCTGTAGCAATATGTAGATAATTTACTAATTTCTGGGAAGGAAAGGAAGTATCAGAAACTACTATTAGTTTGCTCAACTTTCTAGAACAAAAAGGGCTGCGAGTTTCAAGGAATAAGCTACAACTTGTAGAAAAGGAGGTTAAATATTTAGGACATCTCATCAGTGAAGGGAAATAACAAATAAATTTAGAAGTAATAGCTGGCATAGTGAGCCTAGCCCTGCCCAAAACAAAAACTCAGAAAGTTTTGGAGTCTAACTGGCTATTACTGGCTATGGATTGAATATTATGCCAAAAGAACAAGAATTTTGTACCTGAAACTGTTAGAGGAGAAGCCTGGCACCTTATAATGGTCTCAGGAAGGAAAAATAAGCTATAAAGCATTTAAAGCAGTGCTTATTACAGTCCCTGTCATGGCTCTTGTGTCCCTAGAGAAGCCATTTTACTTGTTTGTCACAGTAGATCAAGGCATTGTCCTAGGAGAACTAACCCAAACTTGGTTGGGTTGGGGGGAAAGTAGCGTGTCACTTTTGTTTCTTTTATTTTATTTTTTTGAGTTGGAGTCTCACTCTGTCACCCAGACTGGAGTGCAGTGGCCGCTCCCGGCCACCTCAGCCTTGACCTGATGGGCTCTGGAGATCCTTCTGCCTCAGCCTTCCAAGTAGCTGCAACTACAGGCACGCGCTACCACGCCCGGCTAATTTTTTTGATTTTATTGTAGAGATGAGGTCTCACCAGGTTGCCCAAGCGGGTCTCGAATTCGCAGGCTCAGGCAATTCACTCACCTCAGCCTCCCAAGGCGTGGGATTACAGGTTGAGCCACCCAGCCCGGCTACTTTTGTTTCTTTTTTTTTTCTTTTTTTTCAATAATCAATATTTTTTTATTATGATGTTATGATGTTGTGGGGTACAGTTAAGGGTTAGGTATACAAATACGTTTCATTCAGGCACCCTATTGATTAGAGGTGCTTCTCCATCCCCAGACAGATATTTGTTCGTTAATCCCATCTCCCTCCCCCCCATAGTTTCCCACTACTGTCAGTCATTTTCTTATAGTATTAGATTGGATGTTCAATGTCCATTATATGAGTGTAATCATGTGATACTCAGACCTTTGTTTTTGTGAGAGGTCACTCAGTATTATAGACTCTAGTTCCATCCGGGTTGCTGCAAAATTCATGATTTTGTTCTTTTTTATGGCTGCGTAGTATTCCATCATGTATATGTACCATATTTTTCTAATCCAATCCTCTTTTGATGGGCAGCATGGTTGCTTCCAGGTTCTTGCTATTGTGAACAATGTTGCGATAAACATATGTGTGCAGGTGTCTTTTTTGTAGAGTGATTTGTGTTCTTCCGGATATATTCCCAGTAGGGGGATTGCGGGGTCGTATGGGAGGTAGATATTTAGAGCTTTTAGAATCGCCACACTACTTTCCACAGAGGCTGCATTAGTTTACCCTCCCACCAACAGTGTAGAAGTGTTCCCTTTTCTCCACACCCTCTCCAGCAGCTATTTTGTTTCTAAACTCCTCGACCCTGTCTCTCAGGGGTGGCTGGAATGTACCCAGGCAGTGGCAGCCACTGCCCTGTTGGTAGAAGAAAGCAGGAAATTGATTTTTTGGGGGAGTATTAATAGCCACTGCACTCCAGTCTGGGCGACAGAGTGAGACTTCAACTCCAAAATAAAATAAAAAAAAAATAGTACTCCTCACCAGTTTAAAACCATACTCAACCAAAAAGCAGGGGGGTGGCTAACTGATTCCCATATCCTAAAATATGAGGCTATGCTATTAGAAAAGCATGACTTAATTTTAACCACAGATGTCTCCCTAAACACTGCTAGTTTCCTATGGAAAGCTGATGAAAACCTGGAAACAATAGGTCATAACTGTTTGGATATAATGAAATATCAAAGCAAAGTTAAATCAGACCTACGGGAGATGCTGTTACATGATGGGGCAAGACTATTTATACATACAAATAATAGAGGGTAAAAAGATATAATGAACATGCAATTATTGATGGAAATCAACAGTCTATATGTGAAAAGGGTCAATTACCTAACAATTGGTCTCCACAAACCTGTGTATCATATGCCCTCAATCAAACCTTAAAATTCCTTGCAGAAGAGGAGGATACCATTTATACTGACTCCAAATATGCCTTTGGGGTAATGCATACTTTTCAAAAGATTTAGATAGAATGAGATCTCAACAACAAGGGAAAGAAATTAGTACATGGATAGCTAATCGAAGAGGTCCTGAAAAGCCTCCAGCTCCCATCTAAAATAGCAGTAGTACATGTGACTGGACATCAAAAGGGGAGCACCTTGGAGGCTGTAGGAAACAGGCTGGCAGACAAAGTCACAAAACAAGCTGCCCTAGTGAAAAAGTTAAACTCTTGAGTCTCATTCCTATCCTTTCCAACCTAATACTAAAATGTCAACTCACTAAAGAAGAAGAAGGGGAACTAAACAGGTTGGGAGCTATTCAGAATAGGTGTAGATTATGGTTCCTCCCGGATTGGAGGGAAATAACTAGCAAACCCATAATGAGATAATTAATGGTTATAGTACACAAGAGGAGCTACTGGGGTCCTGGGCCATGTGTGATGCTATATTAAAAGTATATGGAGGCATGGGTAGGCATCTATTCCATTGCCAAGCAAATATGTAAAGGCTATATAACCTGTAAGAGAATAAACAAAAACGAAATTTAAAAGCAAGCTGCAGGAGGAAGGACTCCAGAACAGAGACCAATCCAAAGCATTCAGGTAGATTTCACAGAAATGCCAAAAATAGGGAAATTAAGATACTTATTAATGATAACGGATCATCTCTCAGGTTGGGTGGAAGCCTTTCCCCTTGCAACTGCCACTGCGTTGTCTGTAATCAAAATAATTTTAAAACAAATGATTGCTCAATTGAAACTAGCAGAAAATGTAGATTTGGATAACAGAAGTCATTTTATGTTACGGGTATTAAAGATGGTCATGGAAAGTTTACAGATTCAATGGGATTATCATACCCCTGGTAACCTCCTTCCTCAGGGAAAGTGGAAAGGTTAAATCAGACCCCCAAAAAGCATATTACTAAATTAATAATGAAAATTAAATTACCCGGGGTGAAGTACTTCCAATAGCGCTTCTCAGAATCAGAACAGTTCCACGAAAAGATGTGGACTTGTCTCCTTATGAATTACTGTATGAACTTCCATACCTTGACAGAACTATAGATCTTACCACTATGGAAACTAAGGACAAATTTCTAAAAAAAAACCTACATACTGGCCATATCTTCCATTTTATCATCCCTTAGGTTAAAAAGACTGCTTGCTCAGACCTTGCCTCCCAAGTACACTGTTCATCCCTTCTGCTCTGGCAATCTCATCCTTATAAATACCTGGAAGGAAGACAAACTCCAGCTGAGTTGAGAAGGTCCCTATCAAGGACTCCTGACTGCTAAGACTACTGTGCAAATGGCCAAAAAAGGGTGAGCTCACTATACCCAAGTTAAAGAACCATAACTCAAGAAGAAACCAAAGATCAATGGGGAGTACCTAGGTCCCCTGGAGAATCCTTAGGGGTCACTCTAAGGAAAGTTCCATAAGAAACATGATCCAGGTTCAAATTTAGTATTTAACACAAATAGGATATATGAGCATAAACAGGGTGGAAGGTAATGGGAACTGGCAAGGAACACATAGATACCCAATCAAGTTGGTGATAAATATAGCAAAAACTCTACACCCCAAATCATTTGATTTGATGCATGTCAAGCTCTGCTCTGTGGGGATTTAGAAAATCATAAACAATTGTCACAAATGGAAAAATACCTTTGCCCAGAATAAGGCACTGGCCACAGTAACACCAATCCCTGCCCCAGCTGGGAGGATGTCTGGTGGAACACCTAATGAAAAGGACAGACAATAAAACTAGGGTGGGACACCCCAAATTGAAAATTTTTAAAAGAAAAATACATCTTTCTAAGGGCACTCCACCAGAAGTATGTCAAAACTTAAAATGCAACCATATACTTTTAACTATTAACAGCCCAATTGCCCTAGATCAAGAGTCAAAAGTGGCATCTCGGGTATGTGAATGTGGAGCAGATGTTCCAGGAAAAGACTCCCTAGAACAACTGGTCATTAGGTTTGTTAATAAGAACACATCAGATATACCTAAACCAACCCCAAGTCCCAGAGGACATGATAATCCTCCTGATAATGATCCCAAAAGGGTTACTATAGTTGAAGTCAAGAATTTAAGACAGACACTTGAAATTGAAACAGAGTGTGATGATGTCAATGCCTGGGTAGAATGGGTTAAATTCTTTGTGCATGCTCTCAACAAAAGCAATTGCTATGCTTTCACTGCAGGGCAGCCACAGGCACAGGTAGTTCCATTTCCTCTTCTTGAATGGGATGCAGAACCTGCAGGGATGATGGCTCTATAGCAAGACAAGGATGCATGGGGAAATAAAGCCTGCAAGACCTTGTCATTACTCCTTTCTGCATTGTGGAGGTCAAACCCAAGGGTGATCCCCTCCATCTCAGTAGGGGTGATAAATTTCTCCTCTTGCTTCTTAAGGCAGAAGGAAAAGTTTAACAAGCCTGTAGGAGACCTGTTAACCTGTACCCATTTCCTAAATGTCACTAGTGAGTTGAATCATAATTACTCTAACATGCACATCCCCCAAGCTGATGTTTGGTGGTACTGTGGAAAGAGGAGTCTGCAAAACCTGTTGCCGTCCAACTGGACTGGTACTTGTGCGCTAGTCCAATTGACCATCCCACTCACTTTGGCATTCCATCAAACCACAAAGGGTAACTGTGTCCATCACTGAAATGGAAGGGCTCTAGAAAGATCTTTTAACTCCAGTGTATACATAGATTCAATAGAAGTTCTGAGAGGAGTCCCCAATGAATTTAAAGGTAAAAATCAGATACCTGCCAGCTTTGTCATCACTCTTCTGGTAGTCCAACATTAATAAGAATATGGATAGAATCAATTAAATATATATATTACAATCAGAAAAGGTTTATTAACTACATCAGGGATGCCCTCCAAGAGGTAGCTAGTCAACTGGATGCCACCAGCTAGATGTCATGGGAAATTCAAACTGCATTAGATAATAATCCTGGCCGAAAAAGGAGAAGTTTGTGTCATGTTAGTAGGGAAACGCCGTACTTTCATCCCAAATAACACCGTTCCTAAGAGAACCATCACCAAAACCTCACGGGGACTAACAACCCTAGCTAATGGATTTGCAAAAAATGCGGCATTGATGATCCATTCACAAACTGGTTAGAAGGATGATCAGGGAAATGGAAGAGAATGATAGCCTCAGTCCTAACCTCTTTTATAATTGTGGCAGAAATCTTAATGGCAGTGGAATGTTGTGTTATTCCCTGGGCTTAATACAGAGACTCTTATTAAGCCCGGGGCTTAATAAGACTCATAGAAACCACAGTTAACAAATAGATGCCCATGACATACCCGCAAAACAGTCTAATGCTCATGGAAATTATAGTAGGCTATGAAGAGGAAAGTCAACAAATGTTAAGCCAACTTAAAATAATCTAAAATGTAAATGGAACTAAAAATTCATAAAGAAATATAGGACAGAATTTGTAAAAAACATTCTGATGGTTCATTTTCAAAGCCTGTCTAAGGAGGCTGGCAGATGTAGTGATCTTCAGCCACCAGCTTTTGATGGGCTCCCTAAACAATCAGAAAATGGAAATGAGCCATTGAGAAAACAATATGCTCTTCTTAAGATAATAGAGATTTAATCAGGGAGAACCTTATTAGGAAAAAAAATAGAACTTAGGTGATGTCCAGGAAACATTGTACACCCCAAAATACTCAGCCAGTGAGGAACCCAAGAAGGAATTTGCACATTAGGGAATAAATTGCTTGCTGTAATCACCCCAGGTATGCCTGCCTACCAGACCCCCAAACTTGTAAGACCACCATTAGAGTCTTGCCACTTCTACACTGCTGGTGTGAACACAAACTAGTGCAACCTCTTTGGAAGGCAATTTCAGAAAGAACAAGAAATTGGCCTTCCATATGACCCAGCTATCCCCATATTGGGAATATACCCTGAAGAACTCAAATCATTCTATGAAAAAGATACCTGCACATGCATGTTTGTTGCATTTCTATTCACAATAGCAAAAACATGGAACCAACCATATTGCCCATCAATTTTGGACTGAATAAAAAAAAAAGTGGTACATATACACAATGGAATATTATGCAGTCATAAAAAAGGACAAACATATGGACTTTGCAGCAACTTGGATGCAATAGGTAACTGTCATACTCAGTGATCTATCACAGAAACAAAGAACAGAGTGCCATATGTTCTCACTCATGAACGGACCTTGAACAATTGTCATAATACTATAAGAAAGGGATTGGCAGTAGTGGGAAACTGCCAGGGGTAGGGGGTGGGTTGACAATTGAGGGAAACTGCCAGGGGAAGGGGGGCACATCTCATCAACAAGGGTGCCTGCATAATGAACATTTGTATACCTAACCCTGAATTGTACTTCATATCGTTAAAATAAAAAATTTTAAAAGTATTAAAAAGATTTAATAAAAATAGTAAAGTATTGCTTCATTTGATATTGACAAGGTGAGTCTGTTTCTCACAGTATGCATGCACCAGTGATCAATAGGATTAATTTTTTAGGATTCACTAAAGGAATTCAACTTGGAGCATTTCATTTGTTTACAAGATGACGTTCAGCAAGTCATTAATATGCTGAAATGTAGTAAAGGAGGAGAAATCCACAGATCAACTTTAAAGTCACCCAAGAATAATTGACCGCAGATATAGTTTAACATTACTCCCATGTGTTAGTTTTCAACTCCAGCGAAATCAACAAGATTTGCTGCTAAGTGGCACCTTCTACGACTAAGAAAATTTCAATTATTGCTTGACATCAATGCTCCATTGTTAAATGGCAGATTGGTGAAGTAGACATATACTTAGGTAGCACTTGAGGTGGCAGATGGGATGACCACAATTAGAAATAAAATATATGGCTTTGCAGACACTGCCACCTTGAGCCTTTTCCCATCAGCCATTTTCAACCCCACAATGTTCTTGTCATTGATGGCGAGCCCTTGGCCCACATCTCCTTCGAGCTGTTTGCAGACAAAGTTCCAAAGGTAGCAGAAAACTTTTGTTCTCTGAGCACTGGAGAGAACATATTTGGTTAGAAGGGTTCCTGTTTTCAAAGAATTATTCCAAGGTTTATGTGCCAGGGTGGTGACTTTACATGTGTAATGGCACTATCGGCAGTCCATCTATGGGGAGAAATTTATGATGAGAACTTCATCTTGAATCATACAGGTCCTGGCATCTTGTCCATGGCAAATGCTAGATCCAACACAAATGGTTCCCAGTTTTTCATCTTCACTACTAAGACTGAATGATTGGATGGTAAGCATGTGGCTTTTGGCAAGGTGAAAGAGGGCATGAATGTTGTGCAAGCCATGAATGACTTTGGGTCCAAGAATGGCAAGACCAGAAAGAAGATCACCATTGCTAACTGTGGACAACTGAAATAAATTTGACTTGTTTTATCTTAAACTACCAGATCATTCCTTCTGTAGCTCAGGAGAGCATCCCCTCCATTCCATTTGCTCGCAGTACCCCTATAATGTTTGTTCTCTCGCTACAATTCTTTGGGTTCCATATTTTTCTTCTTCCCTTCCACGTCTAGTTGGATCGCAGAGAAATAAAAACTACATAACAACAAAAAAAGAAAATTTATTGATATGACCCAAATTATTTGCTAAGCAATACAAGTAATTAATACATTCCTTATTGTCAAAATGTTCTGCAGTTTGGGCATTTTTCTTCTTTTTTTCAAAACAAAGTTAAGCTTTTGCCTGAATTTCATTCAAATTCTCTAAAATTACTTGCTATTAACTCATACTCTGTATAGTAGAATTTTTTTCCAAAACTTTAATTGGTAGTTTTTAAGCTAATGGGAAATAATTATCTGAGGATTGCTGGCAGTATTCTTTATATCAGTTGATACTCACAGGTTACAATGACAGAAAAGTTTCTTGTCTAAGAGCAGCAAACCAAATTTGTTGCCAAAATAACAGATGGCCTACACTTTTTTCCAGTTAAAACTTTGCTTGGCAAAGAAACTATCACTTCAAAATCTCAATTGCCTAAGCAATTTCCAAAAGAAGTTCTTAAAAATAAGGATTTTTTGACACTATTAGTATGCATATAATACAGGAAAATCCTAAAGTTTGTTGCACTAAGAGAAGTCAATCTTTTTTTGTTGTCATTGAATTATGAAAGAAAATAGTGTCACTGCAATTTTTCCATGCCCTGCATCAAAGTATCAAAATGTCAGCAGACATGCAATGAATGTCATCAGTTATTGGAGGTTTGCTTCAATTTTCTCCCTCTACTCTAAGCTACAAACTAGATTAATTTATATACCTTAGTCTACTGAGGTCCCAACTGTTACAGGTCTCACCGTGACAAAACAATAAGTGGCGCAGTGTAATTCAAGTCAAAGCTTTTCAATCGGGGCGAACCCAGGTGTTAGTATATTTCCAGCAATCCAAGACTGAGACTCCATCTTTTCAAAATGATTCACAACATCTAATGTATTTCTCAGGGTAGGAAAAAAGAATGTGCTCCTTTAGGTTTTATTACTTCAGACTTCCATTTTCAGGAAACTTGCCATAGAGTGAGTTGTATTTCTTCTGTGTTCCTTTACATTAAGAAAAAAAAGTAGCAACAAAGTACATGCAATTTATCATGTTTTGTTTTCTGTCAGTTTCTACCTTAAGCAAGACCCAAAGCAAAGATATCATAATTATTACAGCAAAGTATCTTTTTAAAAAGTTCTATCACTGTGTGATAATGTGAGGGGGTCATATCACATAAATAATGGCAATTGTGTATTGTGTATATATGCCTCATACTGCCTTGCAAATGTTTGGCAAGGAAAGAAATCACAATGACACAAGTTTACGTAATCACTATTTTCTCACAAAGAAAATTCTTGAAGTAATTGAAAGGGAAAAAAAGGCAGGAAAAAAGTATCTTTGCATGAGTATTCCATAAAATCACTTTATGTTGACACTGCTGAGGAGATGCTAAATTATAATTCCCATTCTGTGATATTTTTTCAGTTTAACTTTGCAAAGAAACAGATCTTATCATCTTAAAATTAAAATAAGTCGCTGAAGATAAATTAATATAATCAATGATATTTCTTAACATGATGGTTTCTTCCCTATGGTATTTATAACTGTGTCTTCTCTGGACTTTGATAATTCTTTTAGCATTAATTGGCTAAACACATTCATGGTGTGCCTTATTATCAAATTCGTTATTGTTGTTGTCAGTAATGCACCAAGTATTGTATTAATTGCTATGTCAATCTCTATTTATATCTGTTTTTTGTGTCTACATATTTATTCAATGAGCAGAGAAAGAGAGAGAAAACTAGAGAGAGAGAGGTAAAGTGGATACTGTTTTCTTCACTTATGAGTAAAAACACTAGGACTCCACCATTCAAAAACCTTAGAACCTCTTAAAAGTGTTTTTTTTGTTATTCACCTTTTAAAACATGTATATTATGATATATAAATTAATTTCTATTTTCTCATTGACATAATAATTTCAGATATTATAAATCATTGTTTCTAAATAATTGTTATTCTCTATAGCATCTAATAATTCAAACTGAATTTCCTTTCTATACCAGACCTTTTATATAAACGTATAAATATTTTGTGACTAAATTAGATGAGCTTTTATCAAAAAACCTAAATAATTCAATTCACCAGAAAAATCTACTTACTTTTTAAAGTAAACCAAGTTTTTTTAACAACTGCTTACCAAACCAGAAAATTTTTAAAATTTAATTTAAAAAATTTCAATAAGGCTGATTACATAATCGATTAGTAAATTGAATTTTTATTACATAAATCATAGCTATCATCTACTGTTTTTCTTTAATCTTCTAATGACTATGTACATAACAGTTTAATTTTTTCTTCTCAACTTAAGTAAATATTTTTATTTTCATTTCATATGCACAGATGAAAGAATGAAATTTACAGAGATTGTGTAATGTGTCCAAGATTACAGAGTTGGACATTTTACAGTGGTGATACAGTAGGCATATGATGCCATATAAAACTGATTCAAAATCAGAAATCTTAAACATAATGCGACACTGTACCTTTGATTCATGAGAAATCTCTGTTAAGCTTATATTTCTGCCATAAAAAGTATAGCCCGGTGATCTTGGATTTGCTGGTGTCTTATTTTCAATGAACTTAAAATTAAAGATTATCGCTCAGTCTCTAGAAGATGTCTAAGTATTGTTAAGATATGTGTTGTTTCCTTTGATTGTTTGCCTTTGCTTTAAGTTGTATCAGGACCATTTACCTATTCACTCTACAGGCAATTCATCCATTCACTCTATAGGTAACTGTTAAAAAATATTTTATGTTCTTTCTTAGACCCAAAGGATTCAATTACAAACATGATAAACAACTTCTTGCCCTCATGGAATTTACCATCTGAATATGAAGACAAAATAACTATGAGTATGTTACAATACTATTTTCCTAGGTGATGCTTTCATTTCCTAAAATGTGAATGTTGAGAGAAAATTAAATAATAGATTTTTGCATATTTTACTATAATTAATCAGAAATCTACTTAGCGTCTTAAATTATAGTTCACCTATTCACTAAAAATTCCTTTTAAAAGTATATTTAAGTATCCTGTTAATAGTACATAATATACAATCAAAAATCTCACATCTTTGCCCTACCTAAAAGAGTTTTCTTGAAAGTGAACCTCCCTCAAAATCCTCAAAAACCATAGCTATATGATTTAAGAATCTGATAGTAATCAACTTTACTTGAAATAATATTTAAGAAAAAACATTTTCAATTGTGGTTATTATGTACTTAACATTCTATCATTATCAAATTTAAAAAGTATATTTTCTACTAACTAATACAATTGATATCCAGTCATAGAAATTTCTGTCTGCAAGGAGACTTCCAAAATATGCAACACTAGGATACTGTGAATGCAATTTGCAATTTGCATTCCTTAGATATTAGCATGAACTATTTGGAAAACAAACAAATTACATCTAGGCTACTATTTAAATTACTCTGTCAAATTATCGCTTAATTTATAATCTGAAAGTGTTCATGTAATTTTCAAAAGCACCAAACTCACAAAAGGTCTGTATCTTAGGGGTTAAGAGGAAGACTTCTAGAGTCCTGGGATAGGGAAAATACAGAGATGCTAGTCAAAGAATAGAACTTGCCAGTTCTAAGAGGAATAAATTCCAGACACCTAAGGTACAGCATACAAGGTGACAGATGTATTAATTAGCTTGATTGTGGCACTCGCTTTTCAGTATGTGCCTACATCAAAACATTATGTTGTGCACTGTGAATATATACAAATTTTATTTGTCAATTCTACCTCAATAAAACTGGGGGAAAAAAGAGAGAAAGGCTTCTTGGCTTATAGAACAAAAGGAAGTAAACTAAAAAAAATACCTGTTTAAGATTCATTTCCCCCTTTCTACTATTTTTAGCTACTAAAAACCATAACTTTAGATGATCAATAACGTAAAAGTAAACAAAATATATACTAATTAAATTAAACCAGGGTGTTAAACAATGAGCCTGCCATCAATTTACTGGTTTATACTCAAGCTCAGACTTATATTTTCCACTTAACTCTGATTTGTTTTGAATCGTGTCTTATGCTGAGCTCAAATTTAGATTTTCAAAATTGTTGACATACTTTGTTTCAATAGTTATGAAATATGAAAAAAAGTTCATGAAATTGAAAGTGTGTTTTATTTCTGTCATTTTTGTTTTGAAAGATAAATGTATAGTTTCCAAGGTCTCAAAATTAGAAGCTGTAGAAGGAGCCAAAAAAAGTCCATTTGAAAGATTACTGTCCCTTGTTCTATATTCATGACTGACATTATCAGCCTCCCTCCTATCAGAATTCATATCGATAGAGTGAAGGAGTTCAGTACCAATCCATCTGGGTTGGCATGAAAGCTGGAGCTTCTTTGACAATTCTTGTGTGGATGCACTAAGTCATCCTGCACATTTTTGTCTTCCTTAACAGAGCAAACCTTTTTTTAAAAATTATATATATATTTTTTTATTTTAAAATTGTGGGGTACAGTTAAGGGTTAGGTATACAAATATTCATTGTGCAGGTACATTATTGATGAGGTGTGACCCTTCCCCAGACAGATATTGACTACCGTTAATCTCACTTCCCTGCCCTCCCCCCATAGTTTCCTGCCACTATCAATCTTTTTCTTACAGTATTACGGTAGTTGTTCAAGGTTCACTTATGAGTGAGAACATGTGATACTTAGATCTTTGTTTCTGTGAGAGATCACTCAGTATTATAAACTCTAATTCCATCCAGGTTGCTGCAAAATTCATGATTTTGTTCTTTTTTATGTGTCTATGTACCACATTTTTAAAATCCAGTTCTTTTTTGATGGACAGCACGGTTGGTTCCATGATCTTGCTATTGTGAATAATGCTGCGATAAACATACATTGGCAGGTATCTTTTTTATAGAGTGATTTGAGTTCCCAGTAGGGGGATTGCGGGGTCATATGGAAGGTCGATTTTTAGAACTTTTAGGAATCACCACAGTGATTTCCACAGAGGCTGTACTAATATACACACCCACCAACAGTGTAGAAGAATTCCCTTTTCGCCACATCCTCTCCAGCATCTGTTATTTTTTGAGTTATTGATAATGGCCATTCTCACTGGAGTTAGGTGGTATCTCAGTGTAGTTTTAATTGCATCTCTTTGATGACTAGTGAGGTTGAACATTTCTTCATTTATCTGTTGGCCGCTCATATGTATTCTTTTGAGAAGTGTCTGTTCATATCTTTTGCCCACTTTGTAATGGGGTTATTTGTTTTTTTCTTTTTCAGCACGTTTGAGTTCCTTATAGATCCTTGATGTTAGACCTTTGCCAGACATGGAGTTGGCAAATACTTTTTCCCAGTCTGTGGGCTCTCTCCCTGCTCTCTTGATGGTTTCTTTGACTTTGCAGAAGGTTGTCAGTTTAATGAGGTCCCACTTGTCTATCTTATCTCTTACGGGCTGTGCATTTTGGGTTTTGCTCAGGAATTGGATGCCAGTTCCAACTTCCATAAGGGTGTGTCCTGCATTTTCTAAAGTTCTTATGGTTTGAGGTTTTACATTTAGGTCTCTGAACCATTTAGAGTTAATTTTTGTGTGGGGGGATAGATAGGAGACGTGTTTGAATCTTCTGCATGTGGTCAGCCAGTTTTCCCAGCGCCATTTACTGAATACGTTCTCCTCTCCCCAGTAGTGAGTGGTGGAGGCTTTGTCGAAGATGAGTTGGTTGAGAAATTGAGGTTTTGCTTCTGGAATCTCAATTCTATTCCATTGGTCTATATGCCTCTTCTTGTACCAATACCAGGCTTTTTTGATTATTGTAGCTTTATAGTAAAGTTTAAAGTCTGGTAGTGTGATACCTCCTGCTTGCTTATTTTTTATTTTTTTTTTTTCTGAGGATTGTTCTGGTTATTCTTGGTCATTTGTATTTCCATATGAATTCCTGTATTGTTTTTTCTAGATCTGAGAAGAATTTTGCTGCTAATTTGATGGGTATTGTGTTAAATCTGTAGATTGCCTTAGGTAAGATGGACATCTTCACAATGTTGATTCTTCCAATCCATGAGCATGGGATATTTTTCCACTGTTTTTTATGTTGTCTTTGATTTCTTTGAGCAGTGTTTTGTAGTTTTCATTGTAAAGGTCTTTCACATCAACAGAGCAAACCTTAAGGAAGAAACTACATGGGAAAGCAAATTTAATATTGGTCTTGCATTTTCCAAATTTTTTCTATCAAAACTCAGAACCAGAGTGTTAGAGTTTGAGATGGTATCAAAAATCTTCAGTTCTCATTGCAATGAAGTATCATGGATAACTTTGATCTGTGTGTGACTCTTTCAAACCAAAGAATAACACCTGTGTGTTATTCTTTTCTTCACAAAAGACTTGGTACTTGGTGATAGAGACTTTGTCTCCCTTGAGCATTTGTTTCTCCAAAATGAATGCATTAGAACCTTTGATGTTCTTAATAGAGCATTCATTCTAGAGTTTTCACCATTTTCTACGCTCTCATCTGAACACATTTGAATATGTCTCTATCCTTTTAGTTATGGAGGCCAAAATACCCTGACTATTACTTTCTCAGGAACTATGTGGTGATTCCCCAATCAGAAAAAAAGTAAAACCTTTATTTAAAAACATATTTTTTTCTCAGAGAAGATGTGTCTTAAGCTAGTCAGAAGTACATTTTCAATTACTTCCCTTTCTTTCACTAAGAGTAAAATCTAATTTTTAAAATTATTCTTTACAAAACCTTATTTAACTATGCATCCTGTTCACTCCTCTGAACTCATCCATTCCTTGATTGTAATCTAGTTTATTATTCATTACATTTATATCTCTTCACCAGTAAAATCTCCTGCAAAAGGTTCTTTTCCATCTTTCTATCTCTACCTTATTTCTTTTTGCTGTTTTTAGACCTGATAGACTTGCCAAATGGCTTTTTTGGAATGCATAGTCTATTTGTGATCCAGGATTCTCTGATCTTCCTGAACCTGGGGAATATGTGCAATATAACTTTTTCCCTCCATTTTTTCTAGGGAACTCTCCATTAATGCAAGAAGCCCAGGCTTTTAAAAAAGAAATTTCTGGAAAACCCTCTCCAATTACTCTTTAATCACTCTTCTTTTCAAAGGGCGTTCTCTTTTCTTTGTAATCTTCTTTTTGACCAAACCCATGCATTGTTACAAGAGAAATTAGTCCAAATAACCTATTATTATTCTGAGGTACCCATAGAAGCTGAATATTAAAGAAGTTTGCATCATGCATGCAAATCAGAACACCTTTTTGCATGTCCCCTTTATATTTCACATACTCCAAGCTGAATAAAATAATCTATGGGGTTTCTTAGTTTTATTTTTTTTATTTGGAAAACAGTTTTTCAGACAGTATATTAAGAGCCATAGAGTAGATATTAGAGAAACGTAATCATAAGCAATTTTTAAATTAAAATATAAAATAAAAGAAAGAAATATATGAGTGTAGCAGACATAGTAAAGGTAAATATAAGTGTATATATAAGTGTGCACTCAGGTGCAATATAAAATGCATTTTTATAATGTATCACAATAAGAATATTTTAAAGCCAATGGTTTAGGCAATTACTTTGGACCATCCCTACTAATTTGGTATGTCTCTCTTCTAAGATTTTATAGTTTTGATGGGGACCTAGATCCCCTTATGTAGCTCCAAAGTTAGACAACTTGGGATCTAAAAGAGTAAGGCACTGAGATGATCAGCAAATATCTTGAGATGCTCTCTTTCTTGAATATGCTAAAGAATATGTGACTCAGAAAAATGCAGGTTCCATAATTCCCTTTCCCTGCTATTTCCTGTGGTGAAGCAGTTTGTGGAGAGCCTTATAAACCTGGCTTAAACATATTCTTTGAGACAACTTGAGATATCGGTGTGCTCACTTTTGTACATAATTGACTTCATGAGAACAAAACATTTGTCAAAGTTCCCAAAAGCCTACTTTGCCTTGCCTTTCCCAGTTCATGCTGAGATTCACCAGAGACCAGTACTCTAAGGAGAAAGAGTATGGAAAACACACACATACACACACACACACACACACACACACACACACACACATACACACACACCAGTTTATTACTTAAGAGCGGGAATATTCAGTTTGTTTGTAAACAGAAACCCTTGATGGTGGTCATGAGTAATTCATATTCCCTTTGAATTTGCCTTTTCCTTTAATGTACTTTTACACAGAATCTGAGTAAATACATTAGAAAGTTCTTTGTAACGTGATGACTTGAAGACATAGAATCCTCAACACCAAGTGACAAAAGAGTGGGGCTATGTTTACACTTTGTCACCCAATGTAATTCATGTAACATCTCACTTCAGCATGTACAGCTTGTACACAACACCCAACACTACAGCAGAATTTCGTCAGGAAGTGGAAAGTGAAGGACAATGGATACAACCATGACTCTCTTCTTGTTAAAATCCTAAGTACTAGGTTTTCTCATCAAAAAAATTATAGTGATTGTTCATTAAAGTTAGGAGAAAGGATTAATCTTTCCATATAGAATGCTTTTAGTTTAAAATGAACCCGTGTCCTCTGGGGTCTTTGATATTTGTTTTTCATTTCTTTTGCAAAATCTCATGTCCTGGAAAAACACACTCCATTTAGAAATTTGGATTCTGCAGTTAAAATCCCTGCTTTTCAGAGTATCACACATCATATTTTTAGTAAGAGAGGCTAATCTATGTTATTATCTCCTCCCTCTTTTTCTTCCTCTCTCCCCCTCCTCCCTATCTCCAACCTTGGAATTTCTCTCTTTCTGCCACTTACCAGTGTGTTAAGATGCCTCTCACACATGGAGAGCTGTTATGAGCTGAGAAAAGGAAAGAAATAGCAGGTGTAGATTGGGAGGGTGCAGTGTGAAGATTCTGTAGAGAAGAGGAAACTCAGAAATGAGACTGGTAAACTCTAGCCCAGACAGACTTGGCTCCAAATGAAATAAGTCAGCATGGGGGGAAAGTCCAGCACAGAAACTTCTCTTGAAATCCATACTTTAATACCAGGAATTTCCAGAGTGTTAAGGTTACATTTTACATTTTTCTAAATATATACTATTTCTGGGAAGTTCAGGGTTGACAGTCACTTGTCTTCAAGAGGAGGACATTCACTAGGACCTCCTAATTCTATTCCCCATGTCACTGCTGTTACAGTGCCCCAAATGAAAGCACAGATCTGCAGCATTTGGTGACCATCCCTCTCGTCCCCTGCACGAGTTCAGTGAATGATACCTTCTTTTCCACTTTTCTACTATATCCCAAAAAATAGAAATAAAATCTTTCTTTCCATCCACTGTGGAAGAGTCCAGGCTCTCCTTTCTTGTGATAATCTACTGAAAATTTGAGATAATGGCAAGGATGTGACACACACAAGGTTTCAACTTTTCCCAAAGATCTTTGCCTGGACTTTTCTATGTTTATGCTGCCTCCACCTACCCAGGAGACACTCAACCATCATTCCCACGTTGTGAAATTCTCTAAGAATCTCCATTTTTTAAAGAATATAATTTACTTCATGCCCATAGAGAGGAGAAAGTTTTCTCCCTCTCCCAGCATAAGGCTTACCTCCTGAGTTTTCATTACTCTGCCACTGAACCGCTATGTTCTCAAGATACTTGATAATGAAAAATGTCATTCCTTTAAAGGAAAATCCAGTGCTATTCATAGTCATTCACACAATTTTCTGGTGTCAGTATTGACACTGGAATTCCAATTTAATCCAGCTTAAATAAACGTTATCTGTGGGTTGTCCAAAGTACAACTTAGATGGACCAAAACAGGCTAATGCCAACTCTTTTTCAATGCTACTTTTTCAAGCTTGCAAATGTTTGCAGATCTGAATTCACTGTAGTTCACTCAACTGAAGTCCACTAAAATAAAATATATGGATTTTGTGGAGTAGTTAGACTGATATTTTTTTCTTCAGACCATGAAATGTATTTTTAAGTTCATTCTTTAAATTTAAAAATGTATATACATATTAGAAATTGTTTGCAAGAGAGATGTAGTCTAATAAATAAGAACTTTTTTCTCAGTCCTTTTCCAAACAACATATATACCCATTACATAACATTTTCATCTAGTTGTTCAGGCAGATTTTAAGGAATAACTTGATAACATTTTTAAAGTGTGGCTGAGTTTTACTTACTGCAAATGTCAAACTTTTAATATTAAATTATTTTTAAATGAAAATAATGACCAGGCAATAATTTTAAAATGAATTACCCTGGATTAGTCTTGATTTTCTGCAAACCAGTAAATCAGTTAAGTAACTCTATGGTTTGCAAAACAGTTGTGAATTCTTACAAACTATGAATTAACCTTCCTGTGAAGAATCAAAGAAATAGCGTGACTTAATGGAATCCCCCCAGAAAATCCAAAGTCACATTTTAGTCAAAAATTTTAAATGAACTGCTAAGAAGTAAACAGGGTGCTTGATTCATATTGATTTCTTTTTCTCACCCTAAAAATGTTTAGAATATGCTTGAGAATATTTGAAAGAAAAAAAAAGACCAGAAGAAACTTTCCCTGACTATATGTATAAACATGCACACACACACACACACACACACACACACACACACAGACATTTTTATGGTAAAGGGTCTTTGTCTTTTAAATTGACTATTAAGTATAAATTAGTACAAACTCTCAGCATAAATATTTGACAATGATATTAAAAAGTTAGTATGCTTATACATTGTCTACCAAGAAATCTGTGTCTAGAATATTTCTTAGGAACATTATCATTTTTGTTTGAACAAAGAGTTAGCAACAAGAAGAATTACAACATCAATAATTTACAGAACAGCAAAGTATTTATTATATCTCCAATCCGTTACACTCAGCTAAGTCAACATATATTTAATGTATATATAAATGAATACATAAATGAAAGCTCTCAAAGAAATAAGACATCTCTGGAATCCACTGTATTACATATGGAAGATATATTAACAAACAAATAAGTCATAGTAAAAGAAATCATGAAAAAATATAGCAAACACTTTTTTAAACACAAATGAGATATTGTAACACTTGTCTAATGTAATTTCTAAAAAGACAGAACACAGATGATAGGCTAAAACCAATATTCAAAGAGATAATGGTTAGGATGATGGGATGAAAACAAGAAAGAAGAATTAATAAAAACAAATTTACACAGAAACATAATGCAGTGAAACTTTAGAATAACAAGGAGCAAAACCTTAAAAGGAATCTGAAAGAAAAAATGCTTAATTCCTTTATTGTGATGGAAAAAAAAAGAACAATGAAGATATAAAAAACTTATATATAATTGTACACACGATATATTTGAAAACTTAATCAGACAAAAATATTCACCAAAACTGACATGAGAAGAAAAAAAAACTGAATAAACTTATAACTCTTAAATAATGTGAAAACATGGCTAAAAATCAACTTAGCAATAGCTACCCTAGACTTACAGAAAGTCTTACCAATTTTCTAAGGAAAGAATAATTTGTATCACAAATAAAATATTAAAGAGAATAGAAAAATGGAATATTTCTACCAATCATTTTATGTGGCAAGTATAAAAATGATCCCAAAGCCAGGCAAGAATGTTATAAAGAATAAAGTTATAGTTCAATGGTATCTCTAAACATAAACTCACAAATTCTAATTTTTTTAAAGTTAGAAAATCATATGATAATCTTAATAGATAAAAATTTATTTGACAAATTCAAACTATTTATGACAACAATTCTTATAAAATCAGGACTTATAGGCATTTTTAATCTGATAAACAGACATCTTGTTCTCTGCCTCACCTGCTTTCACTTATCTCTAATTCTGTCAATTTCTGTGACAGCTAGATTTCTGAAGATGCAAACTGAAAACAACTCTTATTTGCAGTAATTATTTATCATTTTCTACCACAAGGTCAAGCATTAAACACCTGCAGGAACCTACCTAACACCAACACAAGTTCTTCCTGGAATTATGGAATGATTAACACTCCTATCAGGCAACACTTGACCCTATTTACTGCAGATGGCTCATGCCAAGGCTAATTTCATATAGCTTCAGATTGAGCACTAGCCACATCCAGTAGTAACTAACAAAATAAAACTATCTTAACTCTGCGTTTCCTTGCTTCTCTGTTTCATACCCAAGTCTTTACAGCCACTCCCTGGGGTTTATTCCAAGTAACCAATCTCTATGTAAACCTTTGTCCTAGGCTTTGCCTTAAGAAAGAATTTAACCTAAGAAAATTCGTATTTATTATAATTAATGGTAAGAAATAAGTGTATCCTTTAAAATCAGAGAAAAGAGAAGTGCATCTTTATATCTGATGCAGTCAACACTGGAAATCCCAGCTAGGACATTAAAATATATTTTAAAATGGAGTGGTAATGTTTAAAAATATATACAAGTATTAATAATTTTGTTTAAAAATTCTCTTTTGTTAGAAATAACATTTTCTTCAGATAAAATCTAGCAAGTTACAAATAAAAATTCAAAACAAATAAGTGAATCAAGCAAAATTGCTGTATCCAAAATCCATATGTATAAATAAATTTGGTTTCTATAAATGAAATTTTTAAAATAAAATTTAAAACATGTTCTTTAAAATAGCATAAGTATATGATACCCATACAGACGACATCTTACAAAGTGTGTGCAAAATCCTTACTGAGAAAATTATGCAACTTTATTGATAAGAACAAAAGTAGATATAGTAAATAGATAAATATATTATACTCATGGAAGGAAAGATACAATATCTTGAATATGTCAGCTCTTCACCAGTTGAACCCTAACTTCAATGCCATTTCAAATAAAATATCAAAGGATTTTTTTTCCCACAAAATTAGACATGCTAAAAACCAAGATTATTTCGAAAAAAATAGAGTGGTAATTGTCTTACGATATACTAAGTTTTTCCATAAAATAATGTTTTTTATGAAACAATGTAGTATTCGTACAAAGATAGGCAATTAGACTAGTGGGATCCATAAAAATTACACACATATATACAAATATATGTATTTACTTGCTTGGCATAGGAAAAAGAATGCATTAAAAACCTGTGAATAAAACAAAAAGTATTCAGGAAATAATGCCGAGACATGCAAACCATAATGAACATAAGTTGAAATTAGATTTGTTTTTCCCAAAAAATACAATGACCATGCGTAGGTAGATTAAAAACATTATGACAGAAAGTTTATTTAAACATGACTTTTGAGAAATATAGGAGCAAATCTTTATGTTCTCAGTTTAAGGAAAACATTTGTAAAGAAGAACTGAAAATCATAAGCCAAAAATTATAAAGTTGGTACGTCAAAACAAAATGAAAATTTAATCCACATACACAGAGATGTTTGCAAATCATTAAACTGAAAATAGTTAGTTCCCAGAATGAAGAATAACTGCAAAACAAAAAGACAATTCAATGGAAAAGTAGTTAAATTATATGAAAGATATAAATGACATTAAATGGTCAATGGATTTGAAATTACGTTAAATCACATTAGTAATCAGAAAAATTACAACTAAAAAAATTACAGCCAGACTCAGTGGCTCAGCCTATAATCCCAGCACTTTGGAAGACTGAGATGAGTGGATTGTCTGAGCCTGAGGGTTCGAGACCATCCCGGGTGGCTTAGCAAGACCTCGTCTCTACAACAAATTTAAAAAATGAGCCTGGCACAGTAGCATGTGCCTGTAGTTCCAACTACTTGGAAGGCTGAGGTGAAAGGGTTGCCGGAGCCCAGCAAGTCGACACTGGGGAGACCATGAGTGTGCCACTACAGTCCAGCTTGGGCGATGGAGCGAGACTCCAACTCAAAAAGAAAAAAAATTATACACAAAAGTTTGACATATTAATAAGCCTGAAACCTCAAATTTGTATGAGAATGTTGAGACCAAAAAATGTATCATACATTACTGGTAAATTTATCTTATACACTATTAGTAAATTGGTACAACCTCTTTCAAAAAACATCCAGTAATAACAATTTTGAAATAAATATACCCTACAATTCCGGATTCTACTTTTAAATGTTTATCCTTAAAAAAAAAAAAAAAACCCAAGAATCTCAAAAATTAGACATGTCTAAAGATATTTATTGTCTCAGGATTTGGTGTATTTTTTTAAATGGCAACATATTCAACTAAAAAAATTCAAAATATATTTTATGTATGCATAAATATACAGAAGCTTGAATAAACTAAATATACATGAGTACATAGAATAAACATTATTAATTAGTACTTTAAAAGTGCTCAAAATAGTAAGTAATATGGTTTTATAGATTCATACATATGTAGTACAATTACAAAAGTAAATGCCTAGAGGTTAGTCTACTTCAGTAGAGTACTCCCTTCAGGAAGTAGAAGGAGGAGAATTACAGGAGCTGGGAATTTTAGTTTGATTCTGTTTAAAAAGTTATTTGTTACATTATTTTATATAAGATTGATATGCTTTACAATTTTAAAACATTTTATTTTAGAGTTGTGGTGTACATGTGAGGATCTACTTACTATATAAGTAAATTACATGCAGGTAAGGTTTGGGCTAAAGTGATCCTTCTCTCTACCTGATAGTGAACCTGGTACCCAGTGTATGGTTGTGTGCCCTTATCCTTCCTCCCTCTCTCCCTCCTCTAACTGTTATTCCCACATTTTTGCTCTGTTATTCAAATAATGATTAAAATTTAATTAAAATGTAATTTCATTTAAAAAGCTAAATAGTTAAAGGCAAAGACATGAAGACACCAGGACATCTAATCACTTCCATCATACTAGAATCATGAATTATAGACCGAACTAAAAAATCTGAGCACCTCATTCCAAGGCACAGATTCTTCCTCACAGAAAATATGTGTACATGATTTACCTCATGGAACCACAGATCAACTATTCAGAGGAATAGGACATAGAAGACAGTTTTTCTACAAAAAGCTGAGTATGGCATCCTATCTGTTCCCATGGCAACTATGATTAGTGAGTATTTTAACCAGGGATACATATAGACAAGTTTACTTTTACGTTGACTTTAATATTTCTTTACATTTGAGCTAAATATTTATCCAAAGGTAACAGTAGCACAATTGAGAAGACAGAAGACATTATTAACTATCAATACTGCCACTCTTCTCAATTTATCTGACTGCATAATTTCCTTAACATATTTTAAGAAAGGAAAAAACTGCATTATAATTTTAATACTTAATATATATCAATAACAAAAGATGCATACAAGTCCCATTTGACTTCTGCAATAATGCATTGCTACTATAATTCAATTCAACTTTGAAAAGCAATACATAGATAACATATTTTAAAATGTGTATACTCTTTTGACACCCTCGGATATATATAATTTTCCTTTAAAGATAAGAACTGAGTGAGTGTAGTACAATTTATGGAGATTATAATGCTTTAATATGAATGTTTTGTCTTAGGTGTATATTGCTGTGCAACAGATTACCTCAAAGCTTATTGACCCCAAACAACAACCATTTCATTATGCTCAGGATTCCTGGGTTCAAAATTCAGAGAGGACTCATCAAGATATCCCTGCACGCATCACGTCTTGCCTATGAGGATTGCCACTTCAAAGATGGCTTCTTCACTCACACACCTGCAATGTCAGCCAGATTGATTCAAACATCTGGGAGTCAGATGGAAAATCTTCACTGAAGTCATATCTTTGAAGTCTTAATTCTTGCTATATGCTAGGTTTCATGGATCTTCTCCATGTGTCACAAGGACTCTCTCTATTCACATGCCCTTGCCCATATTCCCTCCAGCAGGATAGCCAGAATTCTTATGGAGCAGCTTCAGGCTGCCAAGATTATTAAAGCAGAGGATTTAAGACTATTTTAAGTTGAGACCTCAAAGTGTAATGGGGTCACTTTTAGCCCATTTCACTGGCTAAAGTGAGACCCCTGCCCAGTTCACATTCAATGTAGGAGAGGACTACACAAGTCTATTTCAGAGTAATTCATCTGGAATTATCAATGAAATCCAGTTACTACTTATGTAATATAAAAAAATAATATCATTACAGTAACTTTGTTTTCCTGTTACTCTTTTTTTTTTCCATATAGTGAAGTTAAAATCCTAGTTAATTAAGAGTAAACTCTCCAAGGTTTTATGAGACTGGGGCTTAAAATTTGTGGCATGGCTCACATAATAATAAAAGTCAGGACTTCTTTTTTCAATCCTTCACATCCCATCTGACCTTCCTTTTCCACAGCAGAGTACAACTTCCTTTTCACCCTAGTACTGATCATGCTTTTTTAGATTTTTAATTACAGAAATTTGAAAGATACATAAAACTAGAGAAAAGCATTTGCATATCACTTTGTATTGTAAATATTATCAATCTTCTTTTATCAACCCTCCACAGACAGTTTTATAATTTGTCCTAGATTATTTCGATCCAAGTCACCTTTCATTTCACCCTAGTATAGCAATATGAATCTTGAATAGATAACCCTTTTTGAAATTATGTAACCACTGTGCTATTACCAGACTTAATAAAATAACAATAATTATTTTGTTATCATCAAACAACAAGTCCTATTCAAATTACTATGTTGTCATAAAACTCTTTGAGATAATTTTTGGGTTTTGTTTCTTTCATTTTTTTAAAGTTAAAATTCTAACAAATTCCTATATTGCATTGAGTGGCATATCTCAAGTAGATTTTTTTAAATTAAACTTTTTGCTTTGAGATATTTGTAGATTCACATGTAGTTATAAGAAATAATACAGAGTAATCCTGTGTGCTCTTCACTTGTCTTCCCAGTGGGAACAGGTAGCAACCTTATAGGACAATATCACAACCAGAATATTGACACTGATGAAATCAAGATACAGAGCATGTCTGTCACCAAAAGAATCACCCAAGTTACCCTTTTATGATCACACCACTTTCCTTGTATCCCCACCCCTCATTAAACCTGGCAACCAATTAACTGCTTGCTATTTCTATAATTTGTTGTTTATTGACTACCATACAAATTGAACCAGAGTGTATGTAACCTTTTGGGGTTAGCTTTTTTTTCCCACTCAGCATAATTTTCTGAAGATTATGCAGGTTGTTTAGTTTGCCAATAATTATTTCCTTTTTATTGCCAAGTAGTAATTCAAAATGTGTATGTATCACAGCTTGTCTAATCATTTACCAGTTGAAAGACATTGGGGTTGCTTCAAACTCGAGAGTTTTTGCAAATAAATAAGCAAACTATAAACATTCATTTGCAGGTTTTCATGTAAACATAAGTCTTCATTTATCTGGGATGAATGTCCTTTGGAATGCAATTTCTGAGTTGTATATTGGTTCCTTGTTTTGTTTTAATAGAGCCACCAAACTGTTTTCCAGAGTGTCTGTACCATTTTACATTCCTACTAATAATGTATGACTGATTCAAATGCTCTGCAACCTCACCAACATTTGATGTTGTCACTTAAAAAATATTTAATCATTTCTGATAAGTGTGTAATAACATATTTTCACGTATCTACATGGCATTTTAACATTATCTTTAGTGAAATGTCTATTTAGGTATTTTGCCAATTTCCTAATGGAATTGCTTTAATTTTTTTCTTGTGGATTTTGGAGATTTCTTTACATAGTTTAGATGCTATTCATTTGTCAGATAAATGGTTTGCAAACATTTTCTGCCAGTCTACAGTTTGACATTTTATCCTCTTAACATGGTCTGTTGCGTAGCAATTTTGTTAAATTTTGAAATCCAAATTAGTGAGTGTGTGTGTGTGTGTGTGTGTTTGTGTGTGTGTGTGTGTGTACACGCATGCGCACACGTATGTAAATTGAGTATTTGGTTCCAAGTTTAAAAACTCTTTGCCTAGCTCCAAATTTTCAAGATTTTCTATTTTTAAGCTCACAGAGACTTATATCTCACATTTAAACTGTGATCTACTTTGGACTAATTTTCATGTGAGACATGAGTCGTGTGTCAAGTTTCAATTTTTGCCTACCTTTTCTCCATTGAAATGCTTTTGTACCTTTTCAAAAACCAGTTGGACATATGTATGTGGGTCTATTTCTGGAGATTTTAGTCTGTTTCACTGACTTGCGTGTCTATCCTTCCACCAGTTTTACACAATTATAATTACTGAACTTGTATATAAATCAGGTACACTATTTCATCCACTGTATTTTTTTCTGTTCAATTTTTCCTTAGCCTTTCTAGTTTATTTACTTTATGTATAAAGTTTAGAATAAGTTTGTCTATGTCTATAAAAATTTGCTAACACTTTGGCATGATTCATTTTGAACCTCTGTCTCAATTTGGAGAAAACTAATTTTTTACTATGTTGAGTTTTTGAATCCATGAATACCAAGGATTCCTTCATTTAGATCTTTGATTTATTTAGATCTTTGATTTTAGATCTTTGATTTTTTTAAATCAGAGATGTTTATCAACATACAAATTATATACATTTATTGTTATATTTAATATTAAGTACTTACAATTTGAGAAATTATGAATGATACTGTATTTGTAATATTTATATTCATGCTTAATGCTATTATAGTATAAAAAGCAATGGCTTTTTGCATGTTTATCTTGTATCCTATAACCATACTGAATTCACTTGTTAATGTTCACACATTTTGTGTAGATTCCTTGAGATTTTCTCATAGACAATCATGTCATCTGGAAATAGGAATAATTTTTACATCTTTTTTCCCCATCTATATTTTTGTTGTTGTTATTTTTGTTTCCTTTTCTTACCTTCTTGTATTAGCTGAAACTTCCATCACCATGTTAAATAAGAATGATAAGACTGTATATTCTTCTTTATCCCCAATCTTAGGGGGAAACATTCAAAGTTAACCTGTTATGTATAAGGTTAGTTGAAAGTGTTTTTTAAATCCTCTGTATCAGTTGAAATATTTCCCATTTGTTTCTACATACAAAGAGCGTTTATCTTGAATGAGTTTGGGATTTTGTCTTATTATTTTGTGTGTATTAGTTAAAATGATAATGTGTTTTGTTTCTTGTTTTTCTTTCTTTCTCTTTAGCATATTAGGAGACTACATTTGGTGATTTTTGAATATTGAACCAACTTTGCACCTTTGCTATAAACCCAAAATGTCATGGTATTGATTGTTTTTATATATTGCTAAGTTGTGTTTGCTAATTATTTGACTTGGTTTTTTGCATCTATATTCAAGTGATATTAATCTACAAATTTCTTTTTTTTTTCTTTTACTTTCTTTCTCTGAACTTGTTAAAGGATATTACAAGAATGATAGGATGAATTAGTAAGTCACCTATCCTCTTCTATTATTTTGGTAGAGATTATGCAAAATTGGTGTTAACTGTTTGGTAGAATATTCAAGTGAAACCAATTGCCTGGAGATCCATTTAGGAGAATTTATTAACCAAAAATTTAAATTAGAACTATTTAGATTATTTTTTTTATATTGGGTGAGTTGTAGTAGTTTGTGATTTTTGAGAAATTGGTCCATTTCACCTAAGTTGTCTATGAGGTGTTCTGTGGTGGCAGTTCTGTTCAAATCCATCCCAAAAGTTCAAGAAAGCTGAGAGGCCAACGAAAGACAAATCCAGTTTATTAGAAAGAAAAAGTTTGTAGAAACATATAGACAGAAACCTCATCTGTGTCTCTAGCATCTGTGAGACAAGATGGTAGATATCTAGAGAGATCTCTAGAGAGATCTATCATCTTGTACACCCTAGAGAGAGGATATACGTGCTTCAGAAAGGATATGCAAGACAATTTCTTAAGAGCAGGATTTATGGTAAGAAAACATCAAGGTTGTTTTGACCTAAGGACAGGATTTATGGTAAGCATGTGTTCTCTGCTAGATAGATGATAGATAGATAGATAGATAGATAGATAGATAGATAGATAGATAGATAGATAGATAGGAGATAGTGGATAAACTGGAAATCTTAAAAATCTTTTTGAAACTAGACTTAATAAGAATGAGGATGCATGATGGATAACACCCAAGACAAAGTAGCTTTAGTCTCCTCCACAGGAGAATTAAGTTGCCTTATATTTTTTATGGTTGCAGAGTCTGCAGTGATATCTCCTGTTTAATTTCTGGTATTCATACATTGTGTCTTCTTTTTTTTTAAACATATTTTTATTTTAAAATTGTGAGGTATAGTTAAGAAACATTTATGGAGCACTGAGAAGAATACCAGATAAAAAAATGCAACTATTGACAAAGGGAATTCAGGGAGATTCTGAGAACACAGTGATTGGATTCAAGACCCATTCCTTCCACACTTTTTGCTTTTTGAGTGCCAAAGCACTGCTTGAACCTAAGAGTAACTGTATGTGGGTAAATTCTTGGAATTGGTTAGAGATGTAAATGTGTTAGTTCCTTCTTCCTGTCATGAACTATTATCTACACAGCAGCACTGTGGTGCCGGGGTCAGACTCAAAGGTCATGGTTCTCTGATGAACAAAGCATTGCTGAATATAGGAACTTTCAGAGAATGGATGCTGTCATCACACATGAATGTACTGTGCCATGCTTACCTTCACAAAAGCCATGAGCAGCTGAAGCAATGGGCTGCAGCTAAGGTCACGCTGGAAGAACAGAGAGTGAAGAATCTTGTGCTCAGGTACCTCAACAATGAAATGTCTGCTTATCTTTACACTACTGAGGCAGGTTAGCCAGTGTAGTTTAGACATGATTAAATAAGCTTCTTGCAGGCACGTCTAAATTAAAACAGAGTAAACATTCAGACATCTTTCTTACCCATACACAACTTTCACCAACCAGGTATATCAGACCCGGCCAACCTGTGGGTTGGAATGTGGAACTACCAGTAGAGTAAGTCATGGAAACTATAGTAAGTTACCCAAAACACAGACATGATACTTGAAGAAAAGTCCAAATATAGTTAGACAGTAACTTCTATTATTTGGAAGGTTCTTGTGACCTTAAAATGCTTAGGAATTGAAAATAATAATAATAATAACAATAAAAGTATTAAAATATCCATCATAAAGGGAAGCAAGACTTTCTTAAGATTTAAAATATATTTTATACTTTTAAAATAAGAAAAACTAGGTAAAAAAGACAATGATTACAGCTGTGAACTAGACTAGAGACTCACAAGAGCAAATTTAAATAAATAAATAAAAGTATCTCAAAGCACAAAGCAAAGTTCATGACCAGATACCTGCAGCCCTCTGCTCTTAGCTCATGGTTTGCTTAATCACGTTTGTAAAAGTATATAAAGCTTCCTGTCAAAAAGAAGCCCATGCCCTTTCCCTTAAAGTACCCATGCTTTTTTTGAGCATGCCCTTCTTCTAAATTACGCTTCTTCTTTCTAAACTACATTGTATTCCATTCAGCATCACTGACACATGGGTCAGAAAAGGTTGTTTTTTTGTGGGTTTTGTTGTTGTTGTTGTTGTTGTTTTTTGTCATGAGATTCCCATTATTAAAGATACAGCAATACCCAGACTTGAGCTTTAATTAGAAGAACTGTCTATAGAAAAGTACTGAGCAAACAAGTGAGAGCAGGGTCAGAAATGAAAATCTCAACACATTTCCTCGGGAAAGTACACTGTGGAGGAATGAGATGAATACTAAGAAGAAAACTGAAAATAATAATAAGATAATAACAACAATATAAGTATTAAAAGATCCATTATAAAGAAAAAAGACTTCCTTAAGTTTTAAAATATTTTTGCACTTTTAAAATAAGAAAAACTAGCTAAAAGAGACAATGATTACAGTTGAGAACTAGACAAATGTAGAAAAACAAAAATAAGTATCACAAAGCACAGTGCAACAAAATAAAAAATGATATAAGTTGCAAAATATGGACTCTTGGAAGCAGAAGATATACTTTATAAGAGAAATTCTATTTTGATCTAACTTGTCTTAAAAGACAGAAAGAAATTAGAATTGGAGGAAAGAGGAAGAGATAAAATTATTCGAAAGGTCTTATTATGAGAAGGGATGAGGGAGAAAAAGAAAATGTATGGAAAGTATAACATTTCAAATTCTTATATTACTGATGTCATTGGAGGAATATATCTAAGACACACAGTGGAAGAAATGCTATTTACTCAAACTACTCAGTGGGGAAAAAATTATTTAGCTCATGAATAAAAGAAAAACTATACATGTCTTACTAAGAGAGAAGAAAAAGAGAAAGTAAATCTTATTGGAAATGAAAAGAAGTTTAGCATCCATAAATTAAGAAGGAGAAAAATAACTTCATAAAATAGCAAAAGGAAGGAATAGAATAAGAGAAAACAACATGAGAAATACTCATCACACTGTAAGATTGATGACCACTGTAGTCATCATATTAAAAGCTGATTATCAAATTTTTCCAGTAAGACGTAGAATCTAAAAATGAAATTCAACTATTCTTCTTATAAAATATTCTACTTATAAAACTTTACATAAAAAGCAGAGTTATATATAAATGTTTAACTTAAAAGAATGTAGAAAGAGATCAAAGTCAAATGTAAACAAACAAAATCGCAAAAAAGGTAATATTAATATAAAAAGGTAAATATTAACAGACAAAGAAAAAAATTTTAATGATTAACACGAAATGTATGAAAAGATACAATATTAATATAACTCTATATGAACAAAAAAGTAGTTATTAAGGATGAAAGAATATTATACTTTTTCTCAGATTAGGTATAATAAAAAGCATAAAAGTAGAGATAAAGAACTAAATATACTATCTATCTTGCTATTTACTAAAAAAAGTCACCTTAACCTTTCTTATAGTTAATATATTTTCCTATATTCAATAACAATTGTAAACACGTGGTCATAAATTCAGTTTCTAGAGAAATTCAAGTGCATACTTTAGAGGTTAATAAACTATATTATAAGAATTTAATAAGGTTATAAAATAAGAAATAAGTAACAAAAAAAAAAGCCTTAACTTGAGACAATCCCCTCAGGTCCCCTCCCACTCTGGGAGCTTTTCTATCCTCTCCATAAATACTGCTTAAAAAAATCTTAACTTGGAAACTAAGAATCACACTTTTAGAAAACTTTAATGAAAAGAAAAATAAAAGAAAATTTTCAAACCATGTAAATATTAGAAAAAATGGAAACACTTTATACTAAACCCTATGGGACACAGTGAAAGCAGGAAGTGAAGAAAAATACATAGCTAAACATTTCTTTCTTTTTTAAAAAATAAAGGAAATGAGTATCCCTAAAAAAAATGACAAAACTTTAAAAATAGCTAATTAATAATAATAAATGAATTTGATAAAAAAGACACAAAGACTGATTGATAACAAAAGTAATTTTATTGTACTTGATCAAAACAAAAATTTATGTAAATTAAGAACAAAAAATACACTTAATTCTAAAGACATAACTACATGAAATATTGTGCTAGCAAATTTTAAGGTCTTACAAGAAATGGAGGACTTACTAGAAAAATTAATTTACTTAAACTGAATTAAGAAGAAAGGAAACTTGCTTAGATTATCCTAAAAATGATTAGATATATGGTTAGGATTTTATTTTATTTATTTTAATTTAAAGATATGTGGTACAATTCAGGATTAGGTATACAAGAGGACATCATCATACAGGCAAAGTTTGGGCCTCTCTTTGGACCCCACTTTGCCTGGTTTAAGATCAGGTACACTTATTGATATTGTGTCCCCATCTTGCCACTCTAGCAGTATTCCACTACTATCAATTCCTTTCCTGTAGTATTATGGTAAATGTTCAGTGTCTGCTTATGAATGAGGTACTCTGTTGTTTGTTTCTGTGATAGATCACTGAGCATTATAGACTCTAAATCCATTCAAGTTGCTGTGAAGTCCATAATTTTGTCCTTATTTATGGTTGCATAATATTCCATTATGTATATGTACCACATTTTTTAATCCAGCCTAGTATCTATGGGGAGTATGGTTGGTTCCATATTTTTGCTATTGTGAATAGCACTGCAGTAAACATGCATATACAGGTATCTTTTTTGTAGAATGATTAGAGTTCCTCTGGGCATATTCCCAATGGGGGAATTGCTGGGTCATATGGAAGGTCAATTACTAGCTCTTTTAGAAATTACCACACTGTTTTTCATAGAGGTTGCACTAATTTGCATTCCCACCCGCAATGTAGAAGTGTTCCCTTTTCACCACATCCTCACCAACATCTGTTATTTGTTTTATTAATGATGATCATTCTTACTGGGGTTAGGTGGTATCACAAAGTGATTTTGATTTGCATTTCTCTGGTGATTAGTGAGGTTGAGCATTTTTCGTATGTCTGTTGGCTGCCAGTATATCTTCTTTTGAGAAGTGTCTATTATATCTTTTGTCCACTTTTTAATGCAACTGTTTATTATTTTTTTTCCTTTCAGTACATGTGAGTTCCCTGTAGATCCTGGATTTAGGCCTTTGTCAAATACCTCAGCATCTTTCTAACCAGAGAAGTGAAAGAACCTTTACAATATGGTTAGAGTTTGAATTTTAAAAAGGATGTAAGAAAATATGACTTCAGAGTTGAATTTTATAACATTTATAAAATATAAGTAATTCAAAAGATATTTAATATAAGTAATTCAAAAGATATTTAAAATACTCCAGGCCATAAAAAATAGAGAGGAGAAAAATTAGAAAGCTTCTCTAATTCATCTTCTGAGCTCAGCTATACTTTAATATTAAAACCTGGTTTTAAAAAAAAAACGTTTAGTTCTTTTTTAAATGGTTAGAGTAACTTGAACAAATATAAAGTTTAGTAAATACAATTCCATAATATGCCAATAGAATAATAAGCTCTGACAGAACTTATTGGAGTACTTAAAGGGCAATTCGTTTCAGAAAACCTGTCAAAAATTCATTGTATAATAAACTGATGCAAGCAATGTATTAATAGATGTTTAGCAGGACTTTGATTATAAAATAAAAATTCTCCCTAACTTAAAAAAATCATTATATAAAAACATCCTCTTGAATGATACCATAGTAGCATTATTTTAGATAAATATGCAATGAGTCAAGAATGGTGACAATAAATATTGGAAATTGACTTACAGTTTATCAAAAATTCACTTAAAAAATTAATAAAAATCCAATATAAAAAGAAGAAAATTTCTGTACCTTCAAAGTCTAGAGAATTGAACTTAAAAACTTGTATAATTAATGAAAGTAGTAGTTGCTGTAGTTGTATAAAACATAAATGTAACTACTTATACAAAAAAAAGGAGAGAAAAATTGACTGGCAATTAGGAATATATTAGACAAGAAAGATTCAAACCATTCTCAGGGGTCTCTTGAGAGAAGGTCAGCTACTCCTCAGGGCCTGGCACCTGGTCCACACCATGACTTTCAGCAGGTGGTCAGCCGCTGGCAGAGGAAACCATGAAGAGTACATGGTGAGGAATTCTGGAACTGAACCACACCACCTGTGAGGAGACACTGACCTCACCATTTTCTCTTTCCCAGGCCAGGCAGGGACCTGCGTTGGCCTCCTACCTCTGTTCAGCCTCCCGTCTGGAACTTAGAGGTGATCTCTGCATCCCTTTGGGATTGACCATTGCTGACCCAGAGAAGAAATTTCTGAAGCAGACAGAGAGATGCATGTTCCACCCCCATGCTGGACCAAGCATGTACACATTTGATCTGAGTGAGGGACTTGGTGGCAGCAGCAGCAGCAGAGGATGAGTTGAGTGAGTCTGAATCTGATTTACCATCCTCCCACAACAGTCCATGGGGTATATAACACATGCAAAGACCAACACCCATCAGCCTAAGCCAAGAGCAGAGGGAAGGGGCTGGAGACCAGACCCCGTTCCCTATGGCAGCTACTACCAGAAGTGGTGGCAATGCTTGAGAAAGGAGTGTAAAGTTCCAGAAATGGTCAAGAGGGATATGTTTTTTATATTTCTCTGTTTTAGTTTATGTCTTAGTACTTGTTTAGTTTTGGGTGTTTGGGGGGGTGTTTTTTAGTTTTTCTGTTTGTGAATAGGTATTTTTGAAATTGAGTGCATCATCAGTTATTTTTTGTTTGTATGTTTGCTTGTATGCTTTTGGGTTTTGTTTGTTTGTTTTATTTGCTTTTTTGTTTGTTTGTTTAATTGTTTATTTGTTAGTTGGTGTGCCTGTCTGTTTTCCTTTTCCTTCTGCCTTCCCTTCATCTTCCTTCTTCCTTTTTCCACTTCATTTTCTTTTTCTTATCTCATTTTGCTTTCAGGGGGCATACATTACACCCACACGGCATGAACTGATTATACGGTCATGGGAAGTATGTTCTAGGAAGCCTGGACACCTATCAGTGGATACTGTGACCTACAGATAGCTTCGAGTCATGGCTTCCCCATCATACCTTAATCAAGTCTCAAAACTACTAAAAGCACAACCCCTCATCCCCAATCCACCTTCAAAACTGAACAAATCCGAAGGATCTACATAAGGAAGAATAGGGGATTGAGCAAACAGAAGTGAAAACTATCCCCCCATCACTAAACAATGGAATTAAAGAAAGAGGGGGAAAGGGAGGAAAACAATCACAAATGAAGAAGAATCAAAGAAAGAACACATGTCCTATAAAGGGAATATAGCACCTGCGAATACAGGCCTCAGAACTCAAATAATGAAGAGCCCCCAGAACGACTGCTTTCCAGTGAAGTTCTACAAAACATACGAGGAGGGGCTGATATCAAGCCTGTTGAAAGTATTCTCAGCAATTGAGAAAGATGGAACTCTTCCCAAATCATTTTATGAAACTAACATCACAGTGATACACAAACCAGGTAAAAATCCAACAAAGAGAGTTATAGGCCAATATCCCTGATGAACATATATGCCAAAATTTCTCAACAACACATCTAAAAAATCATTCACCATGACCAAGTAGACTTTATCTCCGGGATGTGGGGCTGGTAAGAGCTATCTATAATAAAACCATAGCCAACATGTTGCTAAAGGCACAAAATCTGGAAGTCTTTCTCCTGAAAACAGGAACAAGACAAGGTTACCTACCCATTTTCATCCCTCCTGTTCAACATAGTGTTGGAAGTCCTAGCTAGAGCAATCAAACATCAGTTGGAAATCAAGGGCATCCATATAGAAAAAGAAAGTCAAGTTATCCATCTTTGCTAATGATATGATTCTATACCTCAAAAATCCAAAAGAATCTATAAAAAAAACTTCTTACACTGATAAAGAATTTTAGGAAAGTCTCAGGGTACAAAATCAATGTGAAAAAGATAGTCACATTCTTATACACGAAACACATTCTTATACAACAGACAGAGAATCAAATAAAAAGCACAATCCTATTTACAATAGCCACACAAAAGTTGAAATACCTCTTCCCAACCATTTAAGTGAAAGACTTTTACAATGAAAACTACAAAACACTGCTCAAAGAAACCAAAAATGACACCAAAAAATGGAAATATATTCCATGCTCATGGATTGGAAGAATCATCACTTTTAAGATGTCCATCCTACCCAAGGCAATCTACAGATTTAACGCAATACTCATTAAATTACCAGCATCATTCTTCTCAGACCTGGAAACAACAATACAGAAACATAAATGACCACAAATAGCCAAAATCATTCTCAGCAAAAAAAAAATGAAGTGGGAGATTAGTCTTCCAGACTTTTAACTTTATTATAAGGCTATAATAATCACAAATCTGTGGTATTGGTACAAGAACAGGTATATAGACCATTGGAACAAAATAGAGATTCTAGAAACAAAGCCTCAGTTTCTCAACCAACTCATCTTTGACAAAGCCTCCACTAACAACCACCGGGGAGAGGAGAACTAATTCAGTAAATGGTGCTGGGAAAACCAACTGTCTACATGCAGAAGATTAAAACAAGCGCCTTACCTATCGCTGTAAACAAAAATCAACTCTAAATGGATCAAAGACCTAAATGTAAAACCTCAAACTTAGAAAATGCAATTTCCCTTATGGAAATTGGAACTGCAACTAATTCCTGATCAAAATCACTAGTGCCCATTCCATAAGAGATAAGATAGACAAGTGAGACCTCGTCAAACTGAAAAGCTTCTACAAAGCAAAATAAACCATCAAGAGAGTGGGGAGACAGGCCACAGAATGGGAAAAAATATTTGTCAACTGTATATCTGATAAAGGCCTAACATCTAGAATCTACAAGGAACTCAAAAGTGCCAAGAAAAAAACAAACAAACCTAAGAAAAAAATATGAAAAGATACTTCTCAAAAGAAGACATAGAAGCAGCCAAGAGATACATGAAAAACATGTACAGCCTCAAAATCATCAAAGAAATGCAAATTAAAACACACTGAGATATCACCTAACTCTAGTCAAATCACAGCAGACTCTGTAGAGAATGGAGGGAATAGAGAACATTTCCACAATGTTGATAGGATTGTAAACTAGTACAACCTCTGTGGAAAACAGTGTGGTGATTCCTAAAAGACCTAAAAATCAACCTTCCTTATGTAACATGGCAATCCCTATTCTGAAAATGTACCCAGAGAAACTCAAAGCACTTTGTGAAAAAGATATTTCCACATGCATGTTTATTGCAGCATTATTCACATGCAAAAACATGGAATCAACTATGCTGCCCAACAAAACCAGACTGGATTTTTAAAATGTGGTACATATACACGATGGAATATTATGAAGCCATAAAAAAAGAGCAAAATTATGAACTTTGCATCAACTTGGATGGACTTAAAATCTATAATACTCAGTGATCTATCACAGAAACAAATAACTGGGTACCATATGTTCTTACTCGTAAGCAGACCCTGAACAATTATCATAATACTATTAGAAATGGATTGGCAGTAGTGGGAAACTGCCAGGGGAGGGGGGGCACACAATGTGTATAAGGGTACCTGATCTCAAACCAGGTGAAGTGGGCACAAAAGTGATATACAAACTTTAATTGTATAATGGCCATTTGTATACCTAAGCTTGAATTGTACCCCCATCTTTAAAATAAATACTAAAAAAATAAATAAATGTGTCACTTCAGCAAAAAAAAAAAAAATCCAGAGCTAATATAAACAATAAAGTTGCATTAAAAGATATAAAAAATTACTGAACAAATGTTAATTTCTACCATATTTTTGAGTGGAAGAAAATATCCTTTTGAATATCAAATATTGATAGGCAATTCCAAACAGACTTTTAGCATTGATTTTTAATATGTGTGTCTATGAATGTCATATTGTATATTAACTTATGGTTCCTATGGAAGATTAAATACCTTAATATAGTCAAAATCATCAGGAATTAAATGAGCACTAGGAGAAAGAATAAATGTCCTTATCTATATATAGCATATACATTATGATATTGGAATAGAAATAGATAAGTATATTCATAAGAAACTGTACAGAAAATCCAAAATGAAACTGCAATGTATATAAGAAATAAATGTATGATAGAAATAGTTCAAGTCAATAGGAATATAATAGGTTGTTTAATAAATTGGGAAGGCTTTTCAATCCACCATCTGTGGTGGGACGATCTCCAAGATGCAGATTTTGTTTTTTTTTTGAGTTGGAGTCTCACTCTGTCGCCCAGACCGGAGTGCAGTGGCCGCTCCCGGCCACCGCAGCCTCGACCTGCTGGGCTCGGGCGATCCTTCCGCCTCAGCCTTCCGAGTAGCCGGAATTACAGGTATGCGCTACCACGCCCGGCTGATTCAGATTTTTATGAAAACCCTTACAGGGAAGACCATCACTCTCAAGGCGGAACCCTCAGATCCAATGGAAGATGTAAAGACCAAGACCCAGGATGAGGAAGAATTTCCTCCTCATCAGCAAAGACTAACCTTTGCTGGCGAGCAACTGGAAGATGGGCGTACTCTGTCTGACTACAAAATTCAAAAGGAGTCTACTCTTCGTCTTGTGTTGCGACTTCGTGGTAGTGCTAAGAAAAGGAAGAAGAAGTCTTACACCACTCCCAGGAAGAAAAAGCAGAAGAGAAACAAGGTTAAACTGGTTGTCCTGAAGTACTATAAGGTGGATGAGAATGGCAAAATTAGTCGCCTTCATAGAGTGCCCTTCAGATGAATGTGGTGCTGGAGTTTTTATGGCCAGTCATTTTGACATACATTAATGTGGCAAATGTTATTTGACTTGTGACTTCAACAAACCAGAAGACAAGTAGTTGTGTATAAGTTAATAAAAGACATGAACTAAAAATAAAATAAAATGAATTGGGAAAATTCATTTGATTATCCAATATAAATAAAATTAAAATGGACTCCCATAGTATTCCATATGAAAAGTTAGTTCTGGGTCCTTTAAAAATATAAATGAAATGATGAAAGCTATAAATGTCTACTTTACAACCTACAGGCCAGAGAACCATTATCAAGACTGGAAAACCCAATTTTTTGTAGTATGCATTTAACTATACCAAAATTTTGAAAAATCATGTAGAAGAAGGTACTTAAATAGATGTGGAGAAAAAATGTAGGATAAGAAACAAAGTCTTGTATCTCTCATATACAAAGAACACAAAATAATTTTTTAAAAGGCAGCTTGGGTGAAAAATAATTGAATCATATAAATGGTAATTTGTGAAAAGAAAATACGGGAATAAAACAAACAAAAGGCAGAAATTGATACCACAATCACTAATAGTCAGAAAACATACAAATTAAACTGAAAAAATATTTTTTATCACTGAGGAACTTGTAACAAATAAACATATTTATAAATCTATTGCTGTCAAGAATATAAAGTGAAATGTTTTCATACATTAAGTGTTTTAAATGATCTTTTTTTTCTAGCAACCTGGTAACACATATTATATATAAAACTTTTGATCCAACAATTCTAATTCCATTTCCAGAATCTGCACTCAGGAAAATTTTTTGTCCTTTGTCCTCTTTCAATCTCTGAATTGTTGTCTTGAGATCTGGAGATTGACCAGTGACTTCCCTGTTTTCCTTTATTTTTTTTCTCCTATGTATCCCACACTAGGCACTAGAAAGGCTTACAACTCAGAACTTCAGAATTCCAACTGGCATAGAAAAAAAAAGGAGAAAGAAAAATGCTACACTCTCTGTATAAATGATCAGGTAAAGGATAAGCGCAGTGCATACTTCATGAGATTTATAATCAGTGGCAGAAGAACTCCAACTAAGACACACTATAAGTAAACTTTAGGAAACTAAAAACAAAGGCAAAAAGTTTACAAGCAACAATTCAAAAAAACATGTTACCACTAGGTGAATATCAGTCTGAATGGCAGCTGATTTCTTGTTTGAACCCATGGAGGACAAAAGAAAGGAACACACATTTTTCTAGTGCTGAAAACAAAGACTTGTTAAATTTTATATTCAATGGAACTATCCTTCAGAAATAAAGAGAAAAATAAGGTAGTCTCAGATGGAAAAATCACCTAAAAAATATAAAATAAATTACATTCCAATTAGAAAATGAACAAAAAACATAAATAGACCAAATAAGAAATGCCAGTGGTAAATAAGCAGAAGATATATGTTTGCCTTCATTAACCATTAGAGCCTACAAGCGAAAATTACAGTGAAATAGCACCAAACATCTATTAAAATGGCTAAAACAAAAAATAGTGAAAACAACAAATATTGACAGGGATGTAAAGAAACTGATTAAACATAGCTCCCTGTGGAAAAGTAAAAGTATACAGCCAGGCTGGAAAACTGTCAGTTTTTTTTTAAACTAAATATGTATTTAAGAAACAACTCAGTAATTATACTTGTGAGCAGATAGCCCAGATAAATAAAAAAAGGTTCACACAAACACACACACACACACACACACACACACACACACACACACACACACAACATGGACATTGATTTTTCCAGGCAACTTTATTTATAATAGCCCAAATAAGGAATTACTACTGATGCCCTTCAGTGAGTAAGTAGTTCATTAAATTGTGGAATAGATATATCAATAGAATTTCCTTAGCAATAGGAACAATAAAAAATGAACTACTGATATACTCAACAACCTGAATCGATGTCAACAGAATTATGACTGCGTGAAAATAATCAATTCCAAAGGAGTACATATTATACAATTTCATTTATATAACACTCTTTGGGAAATTGACAAATTGTAGAAATTAAGAACAGATTAATGGTTTTCAGGGTTTAAGATTAGGGCTAGAGTTGGGGTTAGGGTGGCAGGTGGGTGGAGGGTGTAAATATAAAAATGCAACATGAAGGTTCTTGTGATAATGGAACTGTTTGGTCTTTAACTTTGTTGGTAAACACAGACTTACACAGTTCATAGAATTGTGCTGTAGTCTTCCTTTATTCATAGGGGATATGGCCTAAGACCCTAGTGGCTGCCTGAAACTACAGATAATACCAAACTCTATATATACTGTTTTTCTATACAAATATACCTATGATAAAGTTTAATTTACAAATTAAGCACTGTAAGAGATTAACAACAGTAACTAACAATAAGCTAGAACAATTATAACAAAATGCCAGCATCACCATTCTTGCGCTTTGGAGCCATTATTAAGTAAAATAAGGTCTACTTAAACCGTAACAAAGAGTACTGTAAAATATGTAGATATGCTGGACAAAGGGATAGAGCAAGATGGAGCAAGATTTCATCACAATACTCAGAACAGCATGCAATTTAAAACTCATTAATTGCTTGCTTCTGGAATCTTCCATTTAATATTTTCAGGCAGTGGTTGACCTTGGGTAACTGAAATCACGAAAAGTGAAACTGTAGATCAAGGAGGACTACTGTAGAACATTTACTACACACACGAACACACAGAGAAAAGAACACACATACACACAAATGAGTAGAAATAAAACTGGAGAAATCAGAAAAAAATCAATTTATTCTTTATTTATAACACTGTCAGCATCCCAATTATGACATCAAGCAAAATGTTATCATTTGACCAAATTTAGCCCTCTGTGTTATTTCTTAAAACTGCACGTGAACATACAACTACATCAAAACAAAATTTTAATTTAAAACAAAGTAACGAATGAACTTTAGGTTTCAACTCTGACACACAAAGGAGTTTGACAGTTATCTTTTCCATCATTATAATTTTAAAAAACCTGGAAAAACTGAAAAAGCAGTTACTTTTCTTAGACTCACCAGAGAACAAAGGCTACATGACAAACAACCATTCCCAAATCTGGAGAGAGAGTCTCATAAAGAGATACACAGGTAAGATCTGCTTACCTGGAACAAAAGCTGCCAGAATATTAAGCTGGCAGGAACACTTGCATGGCAATTTTGACAAAATGATATAGGTTAAACGTGAACTATCATAAGAGTAAGAAATTTCTGAAATTATACTCTGGGGAAAGGCTATTAAATTTTGTGGGCTTTACCTCCAGGAACACCACCAATTCGAAGACTGAGGATTGGACAAAGAGTCAGTCATGGTTCTAATGGGGGTAGAAGAAGAGTAATCATTGTGAAATGAGCCTGGAGACCTTTCCGTAGGAAAGACCTATGTTCCTGAAGAAAAAACACTTATGGGCATACCTCCCTCTCTAGCCCCCTCTGCACTTCCTTTCTCATCAAAGTAAAATATGTAGATATGCTGGACAAAGGGATAGAGCAAGATGGAGCAAGATTTCATCACAATACTCAGAACAGCATGCAATTTAAAACTCATTAATTGCTTGCTTCTGGAATCTTCCATTTAATATTTTCAGGCAGTGGTTGACCTTGGGTAACTGAAATCACGAAAAGTGAAACTGTAGATCAAGGAGGACTACTGTAGAACATTTACTACACACACGAACACACAGAGAAAAGAACACACATACACACAAATGAGTAGAAATAAAACTGGAGAAATCAGAAAAAAATCAATTTATTCTTTATTTATAACACTGTCAGCATCCCAATTATGACATCAAGCAAAATGTTATCATTTGACCAAATTTAGCCCTCTGTGTTATTTCTTAAAACTGCACGTGAACATACAACTACATCAAAACAAAATTTTAATTTAAAACAAAGTAACGAATGAACTTTAGGTTTCAACTCTGACACACAAAGGAGTTTGACAGTTATCTTTTCCATCATTATAATTTTAAAAAACCTGGAAAAACTGAAAAAGCAGTTACTTTTCTTAGACTCACCAGAGAACAAAGGCTACATGACAAACAACCATTCCCAAATCTGGAGAGAGAGTCTCATAAAGAGATACACAGGTAAGATCTGCTTACCTGGAACAAAAGCTGCCAGAATATTAAGCTGGCAGGAACACTTGCATGGCAATTTTGACAAAATGATATAGGTTAAACGTGAACTATCATAAGAGTAAGAAATTTCTGAAATTATACTCTGGGGAAAGGCTATTAAATTTTGTGGGCTTTACCTCCAGGAACACCACCAATTCGAAGACTGAGGATTGGACAAAGAGTCAGTCATGGTTCTAATGGGGGTAGAAGAAGAGTAATCATTGTGAAATGAGCCTGGAGACCTTTCCGTAGGAAAGACCTATGTTCCTGAAGAAAAAACACTTATGGGCATACCTCCCTCTCTAGCCCCCTCTGCACTTCCTTTCTCATCAAAGGAGGAAAAGACACTCAACTGGGGCCGGATTTCAAAGAAATATATTGTAAATGCTGCAACTAGAAAAGGGGAAAAGGGCCTAAACGAAAATTCATACTACTGAAGAAATACCTGTGCAAGTTATACTTCAACAAAACACTAAAGTGAGATTGAGATTGAATCTCACTGCCACAGTGAGATTCAATCAGAAGATTATAAATAGCATTCCCTCCCAAACACTTGCTTGGTTCCCCATCAGGGTGCTGTTATAATAACAGTGGATTAGAGCTAGAAGAATTCAGATTCTCGTTGAGAAATACTTGAAAAGGCCCAAGTCAAGAGAAAAACAAAACCAGAAAGGATTGTAGTGGAATGTGAAATTCTGACACTTCTAGCTACAAATATTAAGCACAGTGTAACTCTTAGCCTGATTACACTAAACCCTCTTAACCCTCACACTAAAGGCCTATTTACTTCATTTTTTGTTACCTGATACAACTTGCCTACTTTAAACAAACAAACAAGCAAACTATATGTGTGTGTGTGTGTGTCATGTCAAAAGGTAAGAAAAAAAACATAGTATGTAGAGACAATGAAATCATCAGAGCCAGACTTAGATATGACACAGTCATTGAAATTATCAGAGAGAAAATTTTAAATAGCTATGATAAGCATATTAAACTAAAAAGGTGAAAATATAAAAAAGTAGATAACATACAAAAAGACGTGTAAGGTGAACAGCAAGATGGAAACTCTAAGAAAATAATTTTATTTTTTTGTTGCTTGTTTTTTTGTTCTTTTGTTTTGTTTTGTTTTTGAGTTGGAGTCTCACTCTGTCACCCAGACTGGAGTGCAGTGGCCACTCTTGGCCACTGCAGCCTTGACCTGCTGGGCTCCGGAGAGCCTTCTGCCTCAGCCTTCCAAGTAGCTGGAACTACAGACATGCGCTACCATGCCAGTCTAGTTTCTGATTTAGTGTAGAGATGAGGTCTCACCAAGTTGCCCAGGCGGGTCTCGAACCCACAGACTCAGGCAATCCACTCACCTTGGTCTCCCAAAACGAAGAAAATAATTTTAAAATAAAATAATAGGGTTGAAGAATGCCTTTAATGGGTTCACTGATAGATTTGACAAAGCAGAAAACAAATAAAAATCAATGAACTTGAAGACAGGCCAATAAAAACTTCCAAACTAAAGCCAAAGATAATACAAATGAATAATAGAACATCTAAGAGTTAATGATGAGATAATATCAAAAAGTATAACATATGAATAATTGGAATAAAAGAAAGAGAGGAAAAAGAGAACAAACCAAAGGTAAATAATAATGTAATAATGGCTGAGAATATCCTCAAATTAATGACAGAACAAACCACATATTCAGGAAGTTCAGAGAATATCAAGCAGAAAAAATAATTTTAAAAAAGGAACATAGGCATGTCATATTCAAACTTAAGAAGGACAAAGACAAAGAAAAAATATTGAAAGTAGCTAGAGAAAAAAATAAACCTTACATATGGAGGAACAAAGATAAAAATTACAGAAGACTATTTATCAGAAAGTGCAAGATTAAAGAGAGTGGAGTTAAATATTTAAGGTACTGAAATAAAATGCCACTAACCTATAATTCTATATTCAGTGAAGTTTTCTTTCATAAATGGAGGAAAAATAAAGAATTACTTAAAAAAACAAACAAAAAAAACCCTGAGGGAATTCACAGCCATCAGATCTGCCCTGCCTAAAAAAAGTGGATTTCCTTCAGACAAAAGCAAATTGATACAGATCAGAAACTAGGATCATAAAAAGAAAAGAAAAGCATCTGACAAGAATAAGTGAAAGTAAAATGTTTATCTAAAAGACAACTATTTGTTCAATGTAACTATAGGAAAAAAATACATTGGATAATTATTGCATATTGGTAAAATAGCCGATAGCACACTGCCACAGGGATGGAAGGGAAGAATTGGGAAATCATTGTTGTAGGTACCGCTACCTGCACTACACATTAAGTGGCATAGTGTCATTTGAAGGCAAACTCAGATTAGTTGAAATGTTTATCACAAACTATCAGGGCAGGCACTCAAAAGGTTTTTTAAAAGTATAAATGATATCCTACCAGAGGAGGCAAAATAGAATCATGTAAAATGCTCAATTAAAGCTATGTGAACATTAATTTTAAAAAAGACGTAGTTATTATATTAATATCAGATGAAATAGACTACAGAACAAGGAAATGTCTTAGCATAAAGAGGGTCATTAAATAATCATAAAGGATTGAGTCGCCAAGATGACATAACTTTGACCTAACAATAGAAAATCAAGATAGATGAAGCAAAAACAGATAAACTGAAAATAGACAAATTATACTATTACATTTGGAAACTTCCATACTCATCCATCAGTATTTGACATATCAGTGGACAGAAAATCAGTAAGAATATAGATAAAAGGAACAGAGCTATCAATTAATTTGTTCTAATTGACATTTTTAGAATGCTCCATCAACAGCAGAATAGACTTTCTTTTCAAGTTCAATGGAACATTCAATAAGACAGAATATTTTCAGGACCTGAAGACACAGATTAGCAGGTTTTTAAAATATAGTTTTACAAATTATATATTAATATCACAATGGAATTAAGTAAGAAATCAAAACAGAAATATAACTGGAAAATTTTTAAATATTTGCACATTAAATTGTATACTCCTAAATATCTCATGGCTTGAAGAAATCTCAAGAGAAATGAAAAATGTTTTGAACCAACTGAAAATTAAAATACAACTTACCCAAATCTGTGGAATGTTACAAAAGCAGTACTGAGAGGGAATTTTATATTAATAGCATTGAATGCATTCTTTAGAAAAGCAAAAATATTTAAAATCAATATTCTAAATTTTCACTTTAGGAAACTAGAGGAAAGAGGAAGATATGAGCCTAAAGAATATAGAAAGAAACAAGTAATAACAGAGCAGAAATCAATGAAATTTAAAACAGGAAAACAATAGAGAAAATCAGTGAAACTAAAATTGGTTCTTAGAAAAAGAAATCAATTAATAAACATGTAGCCAAGTTCACCAAGAAAAGATAAGACAAAAATGACCAATATTAGACATGAAGAAGGAATCATTACTGATCCATGACTATTAAGAGGACAATAATGAAATATTCTGAAAAAAATTATTCTCACAAATTTCAAAACAGAAATTAAGTGGACACATTTTTTGATAGTCATAAACTGCCACAACCCACACAAGAAGAATTACATGGCTTGAATAGCTGCATATCTACTAAATAAATGTAATCAATTATAAAACCTTCTGAAAAGAAAACAGATCCAAATGGTTACACTGTTGAATTTTAGCAATAATTTTAGGGGGGAAAAATCTATTTCCCACAATCTTCTAGGAAATAGATGTAGAAATAATCCCTTCTATCTTTTTTGATGCGATCATGAAGACACTGCAACATCAAAACCAGACAAAGACATTACAAGAGAGTGAAATTACAGATCAATAGTTATTGTGAACATTAACACAAATGTCCTCTACAAAATAATAGAAAGTCAGATAAAACAATGTACCATTAGACTATAAACCATGATCAAGTGAAATATGTTCCAGGTATGCAAGGTGGTTCAACATTAGGAAATTAATCAAGATAATCTATTACATCAACAGGCTGAATAATGCAAAATCATACAATTGTAGCAATTAATGGTGAAAAAAATGGACAAAACTCAACATCTATTCTAGACAACAATTCTCACTAAACTAAGAATAGAGGAGCACTCCCTCACCTTGATAAAGAACACCCTATTTTAAAAAATGTATAGTTGACATCATACTTGATCATGACAGATTAGATATTTCATACATAAAATGGGGAACTAAGTAAAAATGTCTTCTCTCACTAATCCTATTACACATTGTACTAGTGATTCTAGATAGCACAATAAAACAAGAACAAGAAATGAAGTGTATACAAACTGGAAAGAAGAAATAAAATTGATTTTATTTGCAAAGTGTAGTACAGTATATGTAGAGAATTTAAACTGTCTTCTCTTTCTCCCAAAAGGAAAATTATTTTTGAACAAATATATGGGTGTAGCATAATCTCAGGATACAATTTCAACATATAAAAGTCAATTGCTGTCCTGTACCAATTATAAACAACTAAAAATTGAATGTTAAGAGAGTAAAACACATTTATAATAGCCCTGAAAATAATATGTATAAATCTAACAGAATGTATTTTTCTTCTCCTCATATATTTATCTATCTCTCTATCCATTTAACCTTCCCTGAAAAAGTATGCATGAATATTTCTACATTTTTATTTTTTTTAAGAGATAGGGTCTCACTTTATCACTAGGCTGGAGTGCAGTGGTGTGATCATAGCTCACTGCAGCCTCAAACTCCCAGGGTCAAGTGATTTTCCCACCTCAATCTCCTGAGAAGGTGGGACTACAGGTGCACGCATCCAGTTCATTTTTTTTTTTTTTTTAATTTTAAAGAGACAGCATCTTACTTTGTTGCCCAGGCTGGTCTCGAATCCTGGCCTCAAGTAATCCTCTCACCTCAGACTTCTGAAGTGCAGGGATTATAGGCATGAGCCACTATGTGCCACCAAACATTTTTCACAATTTTATAGGCACTGTGTATATGGAAGTGAACTGAAAATACACTGTCTATAAATGTATAGGAAGACAGGGATTCAGATATCAAACAAATATAAAGTGAAAGATGCTAATAAATATTACAAAGGAAACAAACTTAAATAGAGGACTGTAAGAAAAGCCCTGTCTAAGGAAGCAACGCTTAAACTTTGCAGTAAAGATAGGTGAGAGAGCAAAGGGGGGGGAAGTGCAATCCAAGGAAATGAATCCTTTATCTAGAAAAACCCTCAGAGAGACAAGCTTACTGTATCCAGTGAACTGATAAAAGGCAATGTGGGCACCAGGGAAACTAACACAAGAAAGCTGGAAATCACTAAGGCAATATTAAGAATGTTACATTTTTTCTGCATTAAAATAGATTACTTGTGTGATTCTTTCTTTTATTACAATAATAAAAGTAAATTCAAATGCTTCAAGTAAAAAGAGAATTAATTATGATGCCAACGGGGTGTGCCAAAGAAACTAAAGGCAAGATTATAATAGCCTCAGGAATAACAGAATATGATGTTGAATCTGACAGCACTCTCTTGCCATCATCATCTCCACATCTCTGCTGTATTTTTCCCCCTAACTCTTTCTTTCAACTCCTCAGGCCCCATGGCTGAACTTTTCTTACAAGCATACATAAATGAAGGGGGGGCAGAACTAGTACAGCCTGACCTTATTCTTGTGTCCGCTGCCCAGAAAAACTGATATTGGTGCAGCTGTTACAGTAGAGAAAGTTCAATATTTCAATGAAGCTAAGTAAGAAGGATGGAAGATATTTCTCTCGAGAATTCATAGGCTAGGGTTTTTTAAGAAAATTTGGAGGGGAGAGCTCTAAGGACATTCGGGGGGAAAGGACCAGATCACAGAACCAGGGGATTCAACTTCTTGGTATGTGTTCTGCATTCGGATGGGGCCTCAGGTCCATCAGAGTACTAAGTCCTTGGACAGTAAACCATTATAGAGATACGTGAGAGGTGGGGTACCTGGAGATCATCCTTCAGCCAATCAAACTTTGGGTTGCCATCAAAAAATCTGTGCAGTATTAGGGTCATTGTTTAAGGGAAAACATGTTTATCAGCTCCATGGACAGCTTCCTCCCTCTCCAGGAGTCAGTACATGAAGATAATTTGTTCTTTATAGAATTAAGAGGAAACTTAGAAAGAACAGATTTGTTCATTTCTAACCATAGCTACACTGCAGCGCTCTGCAGGGCTCAGATCTCTTCTACAGTTTTTAATTACTTGGTCCTGTATTGATTTTATATAGGCAATTTCAGAACTGCCAAATTACCAAGCACCACATTGATATCTATTTATACCATATTGTTCCTGCATATGCACAAAACTCCAACTATTTTTAAATGAATTTAAATTAATTACATTAAATTTAAATTTAAAATAAAATACATTTATTTTTATAATTTATATTTTGCTAACAAGAGTTCTTTATATTTAAGGATTGAGATTATGGCAGTACAATTCTTTGTATGCCTTCCACTGTGTCACACACAAAGGGAGTGATCAACAAATATTTATATGACTAAATAAATGATAAAGTTAGGTGGGATGCATAAAAATATCATTTATAGACTATGTTTAAATATTAAGGATGTCTCTTGGTTGTTTTGGGGTTTTTATTTGAGTTGAGGAAATACTTACATTAAATCAGTTTTAATTTTAGCTATAGATTTACTTTCCTCAACCCAACCAACAAGACAAGAAAGTAGTAGATTACTATTCATTCAGACCACAGTACTTCCAATGAGGGATGACCCTGCTTTCCATATTTCTAAAGACCTTTATTCAAGTGCTTTTATATCTCACCTGGATTATTGTACTAGTGTGTATTCTGGAGTCCCTGCCTGATACCTCTCTTTAGTCAGTCCACCATCCTGCCAACATTCCTTCTATATTCTGGTGTGACATTCAAGGTGCACTATAATTAGTCACCTTTCTGTCTCTTTCTTTTGAGTTATCTGTTGCTAGTCCTCTAAAGTGACTAGCCATGCTGTGTTTTTCTCTTTTTTTCTCTTTCTTTTTCTTTTAAAGATGTGAGATACAGTTCAGGATTAGGTATACAAGTGATCATTGTGCAGGTAAAGGTTGGGCCTCCCTTTGGTCCCCACTTCACCTGGTTTGAGATCAGGTACCCTATTGATGTTATGTCCCCTTCCCACCCCCTGGCAGTTTCCGGCTACTGCCAATCCCTTTCTTACAGTATTATGGTAAATGTTCAAGGTCCACTTATGAGAGAGAACATATGGTACTCAGTTCTTTGTTTCTGTGATAAATCACTATAATAGACTCTAAATCCATCCAAGTCTGTGGTTTTCTCATCCAGTCCATCATGATCGAAGCCTTAAAGCTATAACTCAAGAAGCTACCCCTACAAACAATGAGATGAGAGACTGGACTGATGTTTTCACTCTTTAGTCACTGCTGGTCATCTTGTGCTAAACTATGACTCTTATAGAGGAGGGATGGTGTCTCTCATCCCTCGATTCATCTCTAGTACTGTGCCTGGTATTTAGTGAATTCTCAGTTAGAATATGTTAAATACAGGAAATTAATTCAAATACCTATACCCAAAGGAGAAACTTTAAAGGGCACAAACAACCTACACAGCCAAAAGAGAAATTATCCATCTCGTGCCAAAAGAAGAAAAAAAAATTAACTTCGAGAATTGATTAATATTTCCAAGGTGATCAGACTATTTAAGAGCATCTTAATTAGAAATCCCTGAAACTATCTAAAATCAGATTTTTTAAAAAACAAACAAGCCTTTTGTAACCTCAGTGACCGGACAGTCTGTTACACATTTTAGTAACATCACTTCCAGTGAATTGCATTTTCTAAGTTTGAACCATTGCTCATCTGTTCTGTGTGGTAAATGGCATGGCATTTTTAGCATGTTCAAACTGCAAGTAATTTAGTATTTATGAAAGTTCCTTGGTGATTTGAGTCATATTCAGACAGTAATTACGATATGTTTGAAAATGGACCATAATGCGTGATTATTGTATCATATACATTGAAATGCATTTATTGACTTTCTAAGTTTTGAGTACAGTAATTATTCTGAAATGAAGCAAAGCCAATTTCACTTGTTTTTATCAACTTCAAAATGTGCAAGTTAATGAGATTTGTACATTGACAATTTTTATAGTCTTACTTGTGAATTTTAGCATTCAAAATCGAAATAATATCCCTTTGATCTGATGAAAGAAATAGGTTAGATTTTATGGTCTCATTTTTTTAACTGAGGAGGTATTTTAGATTTTGAAGGCCCATCAGGATGGAAGTTTATACCCTTATCATGTCTTTAACGATTGCTAGGAGTAATACACATCTAAATCAACCCCACCTCCATGCCCACTTTCCCACCAGCCCCACATAACTTTCATGGCAGACTTAGAATTAATGGTGATATGAGTCGAGGCCATTCCTGTTGCTTATGCCTCTCTAAAAGTATCATAGGTAAGCATTTAATTCATTCATTTGTCCTTTTATTCATACGTGTTTAGTAATCACAATTTAGAATAGGCACCATTGTTAACACTGAAGAATGCTCAGTGAAATGAGTCAAGGTCTCTACCCTCACAGACTTTATAGTGTAGTAGAACAGTGCAAGTAAGTTACCAAGGCAATACACCAATATGCGCCATGCCTCTCCTCCAAAAACATAATAATAAAAGTTTAAAAAAAAACACACACAAAGTGAAAGAATAGAAAGGGCACAAGACCCAGTTAGAGGAATAAAAGAAAAACTTCTGACCAAAGTGGCAACCCAATTGAGAGCTTAAAGAAAAGAAAAAATGAGACACCTTATCATTTAAGTTATGCAAACAAAGAGTGTTAATGATATGCCCATATAAGATTAGTTCTGAATCCTGAGAGGAAAAGCAATCTGAACTATGATTCACGAAGTATCCAAGCAGTCACAATTATTCCTAAACACCACTACTTTTGACCTCCATTGAAATTTACTGTATTCTTTGTTAAAGGAATCAGTAGTAGGTCTCATTCTAAAAGGGATAGCCTTATACTTTTGCTCTCCTTTGAGAAAAATGCAGAGTTCTTCCAGCTTTGCTATGTTTAATCATGTATTGACTCTCAAGAGCATCTTTTAGGACACCTTGTCTTTAAATGAGTCCCTTAGCAAGTCTAGATGTTAAAATCACGCATCCTCACCTGATTTACTTCAAAAGGCTTGGTGGTATATAGAGTCCTCATTAGTAAAGTGACAGAATCTTTATTGTTATTTTATTTAGAGAAAACGATACTTCATGCCTGAGCTTGCTAGTTTGTGGTTTTAAAAATAAATGTGAGATCTCAGAGTCAGGTGGACTTAGCTAGCTCAGACTGTGGAATTCTGAATAGGGAAAATGATTCAGGGACTAGGACAATTTAGGGAAACTATTTTTACTCATTCTTTAATTTTGCATTTTTAAAGAATCTTCAGATTATTTGCAAATTCACCACAAGGAGCATTTAGCATATGAGTGAGAATTTGCAAGACATACATCTTTTCCTATACAGAATTAGAAGTGTATATAATTGATCTATAATTAGAACTCTGTATGATCTCAGGCAATAAATCCCCTCTTTTTAAAAAAAAGCTTCAATTTTGCCATCAAAATGAGGAAACTGATTTAGATAACAAATCACCTGAGTGACAACTATAATTTCCACATTCTGCACCCATGGTAAACATCACTAATCACTCATGGCACTCTTTCCTACTAAGGGCAAGTACAACTTCAGAATCATTCTTAGCACAGTGCTTTAGACAACTGTGAACCTATTGAAGCTGGGTCACAAGGTAAAATCTATTTACCAATAATCACTCAGATTTCTTAAGTCGCCTATACTGCTAATAATCTTCAAATAGGATAATTCTATAGAATGCCGTATTTGTTTTAGTTTTTAATGGTATTTGTTTTAGTTTTTAAATTAAAGATGTACAAAAAAAAATTCCTCAGACAAGCAAAAAGAACAACAATCAACACAAAATCTCATACCCAGAGATAGCTATTATTAATATTTTGAAAAATTTTTTTGGTTATTTATGCAGTACCAAATTTTCCTTCTGTGCTTTGGTTGAACCATGTTTTATTTTCAAATATCCCCCATAGATGCAGCATTTCCTTATTTTGAACTTCTACAGACAGGCATGATCCATTCTCAAGGTTTGGTTTTTTTTTTTCAGTGTTAGTTCTCATTTTTACAATTTTTGTGCTTCCTCTTAGAAAGCAGATACTGGTCTAACAACTTAGTGTCTTTATAATTGTACATACCAAATTGGTTCTCTATAGGAAAAACTTTTATTCCTGGACTCAGACATCCTGACATTCCAGTAGGCTGATTTGACCACTTTGTACATCCTATGGTTAATAGGAACCTGTGGTACATTTTTATCTTCACGATCAAAGACTACTATTAAAAGGAATATATAGCCGGGCTCGGTGGCTCAACCTGTAATCCCGCGCCTTTGGGAGGCTGAGGTGAGTGGATTGCCCGAGCCCGCGGGTTCGAGACCCACCTGGGCAGCAAGACCTCATCTCTACAATAAATCAAAAAATCAGCGGGGCATGGTAGCGCATGCCTGTAATTCTGGCTACTTGGAAGGCTGAGGCAGAAGGATCGCTGGAGTCCAGCAGGTCGAGGCTGCAGGGGCCGGAAGCGGCCACTGCACTCCACTCTGGGCAACAGAGTGACTCCAACTGAAAAAAAAAAAACAAAAACAAAAGGAATATATTAGACAAATTAAATTTAACTGAGTTTAATTGAGCAAAGAACGATTTACAAAGCAAGTAACCTCCTGAACTAAAATAGCTTCAGAGCAATTCCAGGGCTGATGCATGGTCTGATAATATTTACAGACAGAAAAAAGAAATTGACATACTGAAACAGCTGGATTAGCTACAGATTTAAGTTTATATTCTTGAACATGGTTTGAATAGTTGGCTGCCTGCGATTGGCCAAAACACTATGGTTGTTTGCATATCCAGTGAGATTGCCGTCCACTGAGTATGGAGGAAACTTTAGGTCAAACTTTTCTAAGGAGACAACTTTAACGCTATCAGTAATCCCTTTGGAGTCTAAATCAAACTTTTCTACTCATTCTTTGTTAGTATCTTTTTTAAAACTTTTCTATAGCAGCAAAAGAAATATGTCTACAAATCAAGTCAGGCTTACTTCTGTGGGTCACCATTGTTCTTATAATGACATCCACATACTGTCACTTTGCATATGACATTATTTATGATCGGGCCTTGCTGAACTCTGTCAATATCCCTCTGAGGGCCACTCCTCAACTTACACTGCAGGCAGGTTACAAAATTTTCAGTTCTCAAAGGTTCATGCTCTCTAAAGTCTTTAGACACTTACATTTACAAATCTTGTTCCCTAATTTTCTGGCAAATTTTGACTTCTACAAGTATGCCATAGATTTCCCTTTCTATGGAAATGCTTTACTCTCATAAATTGAATTGGGTGACTCTTGCTTGTTGTCCTAAATGATACTAGCCATAACAATGACAACCCTAATAGCTTATAGCAGGCACTGTGTGGGTTTGTCATGCATCTCAACAACAAAAGGCCTCTATTGTGAACATAAATAGTACTCTAGCTGAGGACTTTCTGGGGGAGGAAACAGGCACAATGAACCCACACTAAGTGTAAGTCAGACTGCAAGGAAATGAATACCCTGGGAATCAGTCTTTAAGCAATTGTAGTCAATGAGTTAGATAAATACCCTTAGTCTCTTAAACCCATGATTTTTGGGGGTGGCTGATGATGCAGGTGTGATGTTATAATCTACACCAACCCCCTGAGTTCCGCAGCAGGACTAAACTCTGAGTGCACAAAGTGGTAACTGGTTTGATAGTATAAATGCATTGTGTTGGTACTCTGGGATTATCTGCTGAATAATCTGTTTATACTCAAATCCTTGTTCTAGTATTTGATTCTGAAGATCTCAAACCAAGATAAAGGGCAATGAACTCAGTTTCTAGCACTACCATTTAAGGAGCATTTACTTTGCAATAGTTACTAAATTAAGCAATTTTCATACATTAGCTAACTTGGTCCTAAAAACTGCATTAAGTGAGAGACTATTCTCTCACAACCGATAGAAACTGTTACCTCTTTATACTTTGGATCTTAATTTTTTAAATATTATGTAGTAATTATTTATTCATTGTCTTTCCACAAGACTAAGAAACTTAAAGGCAGGAGCTATATCAGTAGATTCCAAATAAATGGATATGTATTTTGAAAGGGTTCTCTGATTTCTTTGAAAACTTTTTGAAATCCAAGGATTTTTAATTTTTATTTCTGCCTCAGGATAGAAAGGTCAGAATAATTAGCTTAATACAAAAAATATTATTTTAATTGTAAATCTGGCAAAGAGAAAACATTTATCATGATTAAACACTATGCAGAAAACTTTAATACATTTTTGAAGATAACATCTTTGAATGATTTCATTTAGCCAAAAATCTAGGAATGCTCAAAAACTTCCTTTTATAACTAAAATTTGTGTCATAAAAAACACTTTTCTAAACAAAGCAAAAGACTAGTGCAGGTGCAATGATTCATGCCTATAATCCCAGTACTTTGGGAGGTTAAGGCAGGAGGATTGCTTGAGCCCAGGTGTTTTGAGACCAGCCTAGGCCTTGTATCATAGGACTGTAGTCCCAGCCACTCAGGAGGCTGAAGTGGAAGAATCACCTGAGCCTAACAAGTCAAGGCTGCAGTAAGCCGTGATCATGCCACTGCACTCTAGCCTGGATGACAAAGTAAGACCTTGACTCAAAAAACAAAAACTAAAGAATATGTTCAAAGAAGAATGTGAAAGAGTAGGAAAATTGAGTACTGAAAAGAAAGACAAGAATTATAACAAAAATAAATAACATAAACACATCCAAATGAACTCATTTAGTCAATATAAAACAACAGAGATCAAACCCTATAGATTTGTTTAGAAGAGATATCATGGAAAGGGAAAAAGAGGAAAGATAATTTAATAAAAATTCAGTGATGGAATAGTTAAGAGACTTAGGCACTATACACCGTCTTTCTTGCATCCTAAAAATATGCTCTAGCAGTTCTCTTTCCTATATCATTGTTTAAATCTCTATTGGATCATCTCCATCAGTAAATAAAAACTGTTATTATTTATATTTTAAAAACCATAAAATTCAACAATAAGGAAACAAACAACCCACTTTAAAAATGGGGCAAGAGTATTGACTAGACACATCAAAGAAGATATACAAATGGCAAATTAGTGTATGAAAAGATAATCCCCATTATATGTCATTAGGGAAACAAAAAGTTATAGAAACAGAATTTAGAGATTCACAGCAAAATGAACAAAAGGCACAGAGAGTTTCCATATACCACCTACCCCAGTACATACACAGCTCCCCCCATTATCAACATTCCTCCTCAGATTGTTACAACTAACGAACCTAAATTGGCACATCATATTCACCAGAAGCTTATAGTTTACCTTAGGGTCCACTCTTGGAACTAGTACATTCGAGGTGTTTGGACAAATGCATGATGACACGTATACACAGTTTTAATCATATAGAGTAATTTCATGACCCCCCCAAATCTTCTGTGCTCCATCTGTTCTTACATCCTCTTAACCCAACCTTTGATTTTCTTACTATCTCCATAGTTTCAGCTTTTCCAGAATGTAATACAAATAGAATCATGCAGTACATAGCATTTTCAGACTGACTTCTTTCATTCAGTAATATGCATTTAATGTACCAACATGTCTTTTCATAGTTGAAATCTTAGTTATTTTTAGCACAGAACAATATTTGATTGCCTAGATGTATCACAGTTTATTTATTCATTCAACTATTGAAGGACATCCTGGTTGCTTCCAAGTTTTGGCAATCTAGAAAAAGGCTGCTATAAACATCCATATGAAGGTTTTGTGTGGACATGTTTTTTTAACTCCTTTGAATAAATACTAAGGAGCAGTGTGATTGCTAGAACATATGGTAAGAGTATATTTAGTTTTGTAAGAAACTGCCAAACTGTCTTTCAAAGTGGCTTTACCATTTTGCATTCCTACTAGCATTGAACAAGAGTTCCTATTATTCCATATCCTCCCCAGAACTTGGTGCTGTCAGTGTTCTGAATTTTCGTCATTCTATTAAGTATGTCAGGGTATCTGATTTTTTGTTTTAATTTGTATTTCCCTAATGACATATAATAGGAAGCCTCTTTTCATATGCTTATTTGCCATTTGTATATCTTCTCTGGTGATGTATTTGTTCAGGTCTTTCACTCATTTTTAAAAGTGAATTGTTTTCTTTTCTTTTTTTTTTTTTTTTGAGTTGGAGTCTCACTCTGTCGCCCAGACTGGAGTGCAGTGGCTGCTCCCGGCCACCGCAGGCTCGCCTGCTGGGCTCCGGCGATCCTTCCGCCTCAGCCTTCCAGGTAGCTGGAATTACAGGCATGCGCTACCACGCCCGGCTGTTTTTTTGATTTATTGTAGAGATGAGGTCTCGCTGCCCAGGCGGGTCTCGAACCCGCAGGCTCAGGCAATCCACTCACCTCAGCCTCCCAAAGGCGCGGGATTACAGGCTGAGCCACCAAGCCCGGCATGAATTGTTTTCTGATTGTTGAGTTTTAAGAATTCTTTATCCATTTTGGATAACCATCTTCTATCAGATACATCTTTTGCAATATTTTCTTCTGTCTGTGAGCACAAGTTTGTAATTTTAATGAAATCCAACTTATCGATTCTTTCTTTCATGGAGTATGCCTTTGGTGTTCTAAAAAGTTATCACTAAACTCAAGACCATGTAGATTTTCTCCTATGTTAACTTCTAGGTGTTGTATAGTTCTATTGCTTTCAAGATCATTATTTGAAGTTGTATATTTATATAGTCATGTTGTCTATGTTTGTACTCAATTGTTTATACTTAGTATCTTCTCTTTACTTAATTGCATTGGCGAGTGGTTTCAAGACAATATTGTGCAATAATTTTGGCAGTGGGTCCCTTACTGTCTTTCCTCTGCTTTTAATAAGAATGTCCCCAGTGTTTCCAGTGACATTGGTGATACTAATTTAGATAAGGTTTTTATTATTTCTCTTTTTTACGGGTAATTCAAAGATATAGTTTAAGTTTACTCTTTGGCCTGAGAGTTTTTAAGTATAGAAGTGTTTTCTTTCTCCACTCAGATAGACTTTTTTTCTTTTTAAATTAATTTCTCACTCGATTGCATTTTTAAACAATGAAGGATTTCTATGAAATCAATGAAATGTATAACTCCTCAGCAGATGTGTGAAGCATCGACTGAGCCAAGTGTGGTGGTGACTAACATCTGTAATGCCAGCACTCAGGGAGACTGAAGCAAAAGGATTGCCTGAGTCCAGGCATACAAGACAAGTCTGGGCAAAATGGCAAGACTTCTTCTCTATTAGTGGACTGGTGGCATGTGCCCATAATTCCATTTGCCTGGAAGGCTGAAGCAGAAGGATCATCTGAGCCCAGTAGGTGGAGGCTGTAGTAGCTCTGAGCATGCCACTGCACACCAGCTTAGGTGACAGAGTGAGACTCTGATTCAAAAATAAATCAATAGAAAAGATAGATGGATGGATGGATGGATAGATGACAGATAGATATAAAAAAATTTAAGCATCTACTGAGGTTTATTCTAAAGCACAACATATGGTCAGTTTTTGTAAATGGTCCATAGATCCTTGAAAATAAAATACATTCTCTAAGCTTATCTTCATTTTGTTTATTTATTTTTCTTGTCATTTATTTTTTTATCAATTTGAAATGCCATAAACTGAAAAAAATAATAGTTTTACTGCTTTTTTTATTTCTATAAATGTTTCCCCGCTTTTTCTATTCATTTTGTACTCAATTATGTTACTATAAATTTTCTTTCATAAATATTCCTTTTTTTGTTTTTCATATTGAATAGCTTATGCCTTGAATTTAGCATTGCTTGATACTAATTCCTGCTTGAATTATACCAATTTTTACTGTCTTTTTTAAATTTAGAAATCTTTATCTTTTGATGATTGTTTACAATATTTCTGTTTATGAGTACAAATATGATTCATTTAATTGTTATTTTAGTCTCTCTTTTTCTCTTCTCTTTTAAAAGACTACTTAGTAAAACAAAAAAAATAGCTAGAGTGGCTGTGCATGCCTGAAGTCACAGCTACTGGGGAGGCTGAGGCAGAAGAATGACCTAAGCCCAACAGGTAGAGGCTGCAGTGAACAGTGATTGTGCCACTGCACTTCAGTCTGGGTGACAGAATGAGACCTCTGACTAATAAAAAAATTAATAATAATAATACCGAATGTCATCATTATCTTAAAAATATGACTATGAATATTAAAATGAATCATGCTTTTTTCTTTTAAATTTAAAAAAAAAATTGTCCTGAATGTTCATAGGATTTTATAATCTTTTAATAATAAGAAACCCATCAGCAAATGTTTCTATTTTTAATATTAAGAAACTTATCAGCAAATATTACTGTTTTCACCACTCTATTTGGGTTTACTGAATTTTCAAAAGCCTTTTTTTTTTAACTTTTTTCTTTTTTTTTTTCCTTCTGTAACACTAATATTTCAGTAGTAACGTCTTTCCTTCTCTTTGCTGTTTCTGATCTGGCTTGTATTTTGGCAAAAATTTCATGTTCCTAATTGCAGTCAATTTATTTTCAAAGTCTTCTTATTTTCTTTTGGGCTCTTTTGAATTCTTTCATCAGTGCCTGTCTTCTTGAGATTTTTGTACCAAAATGATCTTTTATTTTTTTTAACAATTTTCTGGCAACCTGGATATATATTTACTTGAAATGTTATTTTCATCAGGTAATCATAAGACTTTTTTGTTTAGTTATCCCTTTTGCTTCGAAAAAATTACCTCTTTTGAACCCCCTACCTCATTTGAGATAGTTTAGTAATCTTCTGTTCTTGAAATTCTTGGTTTGAATTTTGAACATGCTATGTTCTAATTATCTTCCATGTCACTCAATCACACATTATTTTATCTGACAACTGTTCTTCCTCTTCCAATAAATTCTTGTTGCAGTCCACAGTTTAGTTTTTATATTTTTTCCTTTGTAGTTTTGCTCATTCTTCCTTGGTAAAAGTACCTCTTTGTTTATAACTTTATGTAGATACAAATAGTGAACCTAGACTTTTTCCTGGAGCTCTTGACTGAACACACTTTACACTAGAGATAGCTAAATACGGATATTCCTCAAATATCTCAAACTTATAATATCAGTATAAAACACTTCATTTTCCACACCAAATTTTAAATTATTTTTTCTTGTTGCTCCTATCTCCGTGAAAGGAAGCACAGCTCAGATCTCTCAGTTATACAATCAAGATAATTGGGCATTATTCTAAAACCCTCCCTGTATTTTTGTTTATATTCACTCACCAAATATTTTAATAATCTCCATAATATCCCTAGATTCTGTACCTTTGAGTTCCGATCACTATTTTTTCTTGTATATCACAGATATTTACCAGATCATCATAATCCTATTTGGCCCCTTCCAGTCAAATCTCTGCACTTGCCATTAGTGGGATCTTACTTTAACACAAATCTTATGTTACATCTCTGCATAAACCCCTCAGTATCATCTCAATATCTCTAGGGGGCACTGGGATTAAAAGTTTAAACATGCATTTATGTACCCCAAAATAAATATTACCCTGATCACTATTCCTATCTAATCTATTTCCATTATCCCCACCCCTTTTATTTAGTGATCCCATTAAATGGAGCTACTTGCACAGTATTAATAAATCAAGGCATCAAGATTTAGTACTTGTCGTTTCCTCTACTTAGAACTCCTTCTGCTTTTGTTCAACCACTTGTTCTCAAACTAGGCTAATTCTTTCTTAAATTTCAAGATTTCACTTTAGGTGTCACTCCTGTAGTATGTCTTTTATTTATTTATTCTTTTTTTTTTTTTTTTTTTTTGAGTTGGAGTCTCACTGGGTCGCCCAGACTGGAGTGCAGTGGCTGCTCCCCGCCACCGCAGGCTCGACCTGCTGGACTCCGGCGATCCTTCCGCCTCAGCCTTCCGAGTAGCCGGAATTACAGGCGCGCGCTACCACGCCCGGCTGATTTTTTGATTTACTGTAGAGATGAGGTCTCGCTGCCCAGGCGGGTCTCGAACCCGCGGGCTCAGGCAGTCCAGTCACCTCAGCCTCCCCAAAGGCGTGGGATTACAGGCTGAGCCACCGTATTTATTTATTCTTATTGAACTATGTGTCTCTATCCTCCTTCCTCCAGTTGGCCTTTATACTCCTTCCAGATCCTTCATAGTTCTTTATTTATGTTATCCTGAATTGCACTCCTATTTGAGCAAAATAATTTGTTTTATTTAAGGAAGGAAGATGTTTCTTCATTATATCTTTGTATCTTCAGTGCCTAATACTATACTTGATCTAATAGAGTTAAATAAATATTTGATTATTGACTACAACAGTATAGAAAATGAATTAATAAATAATTGCTCCATAAGGAACCAATCTGGAAATTCTTCATATAAAGACAATAGCCTTGCTAATACATCTTAATCGTCCTCAAGAATCTCCATATATTACCATGACATAAACATAAATATTCATAGTAATGTCAATGAAAACTCAAAAAAAATCTAAATAATGCTTGGTCTTTCATGAAATGTGGAATGCATTTTTTTAAAGTTTTACCAAATGAAAAAGCAAACTTAAATAAATAAAAGTGGTGTATATCATTTCCCATTCCCATTCTGAAGAATAAACTACACACACACAAAGAATAAACTACTATTCTACCTCATGTTGACGTTTCTTAAAAGCCCATTAATTTCTACATTAAAACTTCATTTTTTTATTTTGAAAATTATACTTGAGACATGACAACCTTTAAATGGTATTCTTGAAAATAGTTATCCTGATTCCTTCAATGAAGCCAGAGGAAATCCTCATTTTCTAATAAATTTCAGTCTTGAGATATATCAACATCTATCTACCTATCTCACTATGTATGTTTTTCATCTTATACTTTCAGAACAAAGATTATGCTTTTTCTTACTCCATATATGTTGATGCATTTTCGAGAAAATTCAGATGGAACTACCACTGTTTGTAGGTTAAAAAAATTTTTTTCTGTAAAGATGTTATTTGTACAATTATTTCCCCGATATTAAACTTGGAACATATCTTGTCATTAATTTTTTTATAATAGTGTGAATAATTTTACCTTGAGATAACTACATTCTTTTAATACAGTTCTTCTCTGTGAACATGAATTAAAAAATTATGCTAGCAGTCACACATTAGAAATTTAATCTGTACTCTAAGGAGCAAAGTGAATTAGCTCATTTCTACATTCTCCTTACAGAAATAAATGTGATGTTGCACATAACCTGCATCTTATCCTATAAATATTGTAACTCATCATTGACTAAATAGTGTAAAAAAAGGAAAACCAAATTGTAATGAGCACTTAATAATCTTTGTCCTTGCTTTTTTGTTTCCCATCATGCACTAGAAAGATTTTTTTTCCTATTCAATTTACAAAACAGCCCAATGAGAGTCAAACATGGTCTTACTTATCCCACCAAGATGAAAAAATAAGATCCTTAGTGAGCGATTGCACTGAGGCTTAACTGTCAGTGCAGAAGCTTATAACTGCACATACAATAAAGTGTGACCTCATGACAATCTAAGTAGATCCATTAAATTTATGGGTTGCAGCCTGCCTGCAAATAATTTTTCTATGTTAAATACTTCTCAGATAAATGCAGAATATATAATGCAGCACAGCAAGTGAAATTATGTATCCTAAATTCAGGAATATAATTACCATCTGATTTTTATGACAGTAAAACATGACTGAATCACTGGACAGTATTTCAGGACCAGCATTTGCCATAAATAATAGTTCACAGGCAAACACTCATACACATACTCATCAGGTAGATGAAGACATTGAGGAAAATAACATTATAGTGATTATGAATACTGGTGACTATAGCAGTGATGCACTTTCTGCAGAGTGTATCATTCAAATTCCACAAAAAACTCAGCTGACAAATGTGTGAAACACAGAAAATAAATGTGACATTACACAATAACCTGTTTCTTATTCCATAAATATTGTAATTTATCATTGACTAAATAGTTTTTTAAAAGGGAAACCAAATTGTAGCGAGCACTTAGTAATCTTTGCCCTTACTTTTTGTTTCCCATGATACACTAGAAAGTTTTCTTTCCTATTTGATATATAAAACAGCCCAATGAGAGTCAAACATGATCTTACTTATCCCACCAAGATGAACAAATAAGATTCTTTGTGGGCAAACACCTTTACATAATAGAGCTCCTGCTCTGTGTTTAAAAGCAAGCAACAAATATTATTGATTATTTTATCTAATATGTCACTTTTCATATGGTAGAGGCTTGATTCATATTTGTTGATTGATTGCCATACCAGGCTACTATGTAGTCAAGCTATTAAAAAGGCTTTTTCTTTTCTTTCTTTTATTTTCTTTAGGAGACAAGATGTTGCTCTGTCACACAAGCTGGAGGCTGGAGTGCATTGGTACAATCATAGCTCACTTCAGTCTCAAACTCCTGGGTTCAACTGATCCTCCCATCGCAGACTCCTGAGCATCTGGATCTACAGGTGCACATCATCATGCCAAGTTAATGTTTTATTTTACTTTTTGTAGAGACAGTCTTGTTTCCCAGGTTGGTCTTGAACTCCTGACCTCATACAATCCTCCCACTTCAACCCCCCAAAACACTAAGATTACAAGTTTGAGTCAGCGTACCCTGCCTAAAAAGACATCTTTTGTATGACAGATTATCTGCTGGCTACTACTTTCCTGTGCTATTGTTGGGGAGCTTTACATTAAAAAATCTAACACAACCTCTCTCTTGAAAAGGAATTTTGTAGGTAGAGAACTAATACTTGTTCCATCTCTCCACATATCTCTACTCAATCCAAATACTCCATCATATTGGAGGAAATGGATAATATGACTTAATAAGGTATATACAAAATATAAAAAATAAATTGAGGGATTTATTAACATTAAGTCCTATACAAATCAAATATGTCTTGTTGCCAACATGTTATCTTAGGCTTAATTAATGCAATATGAGATGAAATAGTGTGCCTTGTGTTAGATTAAAACTTTTTTGACCAATTATACTCAGTTTTGAACCCACACTTTCAACTGAAGAGTGCAAAACAAAGGAGAGTCAGATATAGTGAGAGAGATTAAAGGTACATTCTACAAAAACAGTGAAAGGAAGTGGCGAATTGTTTTGTATAGGAAAAGAAATCCTTAAAATGAGTGAGACTTTAAAAAAAAAAAGCATGTTAGGTTATTTTAATATTCTTCTTAAAATAATTAAATGGCTTACCATTGTTTCAAAAGAAACTGAAATGTCTAATAACATAACTCTTAATGGTGAGGGACAGGTGGATTTTACCTTCTCTAAATACATGCAGCAAAGTCAGTAAATATTTTTGGTTGCCATGTTGAGGGTCTGGATATGCTACTGGAATCAGATAAGCAGAAGAGGTAGAGGTGAAAGATGTTGCCAAACACGTTACAGAGCGGAGGGAAGCCCCCACAACAAAGAGTAATCCAGTTCAAAATATCCATAGTGTCGAGAGAGGAGAGAAACTTCTCTACAATGACCTCAAGTCCCTTCACTAACAGTTTCCAGACACTTCTTCTCTTCTCTTCCAGTTTTTCGTGTATTTGTTGAACTCCAACCAAATTAGCTCCCTTGCTCTGCCTTATTTGTTTCTTCCTTAAAAGACTTGTACTATACCTGCTCTCTTTAGAAATCACTTCTCTCAGAGGATATGGCTTGGGTCATATTCCTACCTCCTTCAAGACTTCATTTTCAATAAGGCTTCCTGAACTCTTTGCTAATTTTTTTATCACAATCACTGCCCCAATTGCCTAAACTTCTTCCCTACTATATACTGCATTCACTTATTTAATTAATGCCTTCTCTCACTGTCTGAAACCAAAAAGGGCAGGAATTTTACGTATTTTTTTCTTGTTATATTCTTGTTTCTGGGAATAATAGTAGGCACTCAGATCATACTTTTAAATGAATGAATAAAAGGAAGTTGTATACCAGAAAATGAATAGATGAGATTCAGCCAAAAGAGCTCATCATATTCTTTACAAGCTACAACTGGGTAGTGATATAGACAGACTCTGGAGTTAGACTGATTCAGGCTTGGCTCCAGTTCCACTACCTTTCTTACTAGCTATAAATGCTTGAGCAGATTATTGAATCTGAGTTTCACATTCCTTTTCTGTAAAATAAGGATGGTAATAATGTAACCAGCAAAGTATTGATTGAAGGAATAAATTAGATATTGTATGTGAAATATTTCACACTTAGTCACGTGTAATTTGTCAATAATTACTAGTAGTGCTAATATAATGAAGTTTTCAAAATATATAATTTATATTTTTAAGAATTACAGATTTTATTTTTGAGATAAGGTTTCACTCTGCCACCCAGGCTGAGTACAGTGGTACGATCATTGTTCACCACAGCTTAGAAGCCCTGGGCTCAGATGATCCTCTCATCTCAACCTTCTGAGTAGCTGAAACTACAAGCATGCTACCACGTTCAGATAATTTTTATTTTTATTTTCTGTAGAGATAATATCTTTCTATTTTTCCCAGGTTGGTTCAAACTCCCGGACTCATGCAATTATTTTGCCTCAGCCTCCCAAAGTGATGGAATTATAGAAATTAGCTACAATATTCAATTTTTTAAAAACTATATTTACTTTAACAGTATCCATATTTTTCTTGGCATAGTTGGCAGAAAGCAAATCAATCATCTGCAGTCTTAATATAGACTTATTACACTATATTTCTCTCAAACTAGTTCCTTCCACCTCAAAATTCTCAGGATAAGTCCTCTGCCTCAATAATGTCCAGGTCTACCACATTTTAAATATCTAAAATTTAAGACAAATAAAAATTTTATTTGCAAATATTGTCCTTCAGCACTTCTAAACTTGTGTGTTGTGAATCGGTCACAAGTGTCCCATTATATTTTGCAACATAAATTTTGTGTGCAACTGATAAACATGGCTACAGAGCAGGAAAGAAAGGTTAAAAAGTTTACTACAAATAAAAAGTTAGAATTTCTGAAGTTGAAGCCAAAGACAAATTTGTATATGAAATGAGATGATCAATACTTTGTTTCCATGTCACATGTTGCCTTTATTGTGTTGTTGAGAGTTTTTATCATGAAAGAATGTTGAATTATGCCAAATGCCTTTTCAGTATATGCTGAGACTTTTTGGATCATTCATTCTGTTAATATGATGGGTATTACACTTGTTGATTTGCATATGCTGAGTCATCTTATGTCCTACGGATGGTGAATGATCATATTAAAATGCTGTAGAATTTAGTTTGCTAAAGAGTCCACCAAAGTACACTTAGAACCAACAAATTCAGTAAAGTTGCAGAATGCAAAATCAAAATACAAAAACCAGTATTGTCTATATACACTAACAATAATCTATCTAAAAAAATAAATCAAGGCAACAATCCCATTTACAATGATGAAGAAAAAAACATTAGGAATAAATGTAATCAAGGAGTTAAAGTTCTATACACTGAAAACTATGAAATACTGATAAATGTTGACATACAAATGAATATAACATTTTTCTGTGGTTATGTATTGAAATAATTAATATTTTTAAAATAGGCATACCACCAAAAGCAATCTACAGATTCAATGCAATCTCTGTCAAAATTCCAATGTCATTTTTCAGAAAAAGAAAAAAATTCAAACATTTATATGAAATTGAGAAAAGGCGCTGAATTTACAAAGCAAACTTGAACAAAAAGAACAAAGCTGGAGGAATCACACAACCTGATTTCAAAATATGTAGCAAAGTTATAATACTCAAAACAGCATGGTACTAGCATAAAAAATAGACACATAAATCCATAGAAGAGAACAGAGAGCCTAGAAATAAAGTCATACATTTGTGGTCAATTGATTTTTGACAAAGATGCCAAGAACACACCATTGTTAAAGGAGAATCTCTTTACTAAATAGCTTTGGGAAAACTGGAGCGTCACATGCAAAAGAATGAAATTGAATCCTTATCTCTCACCATGTACAAAAATCAACTCAAAATTGATTAAAGACTTAAAGGTAAGATGGGAAACTCTAAAACTACTAGACGATACAAGGGGACTTGGTGTGGTGACTTGTTCTATAATCCCAGGACTTTGGGAGGCTGAGGAGGAGATCTCTTGAACTCAAAGATCAAGACTAGCCTGGGCAACATAGCAAGACCCTGTGTCCATAAAATAAAATAAAATAAAATTGAACAAAATTAAATTAAATTAAATTAAAAAATAAGCCAGGCATAGTGGCTTTGCAGCTATAGTCCTAGCTGATGCAAGAGGATTGCTTGAGTACAGAAGGCTGAGGTTAGAGTAAGCTATGATCTCACCACTGCACTCAAGCATGAACAACAAAGGAAGAGCTTGTCTCTAAAAACAAAGACAAAAAAAGGAAGGAAAGAAAGAAAGAGAGAGAGAGAGAGAAAGAACGAAAGAAAGAGAGAGAGAAAGAGAGAGAGAAAGAAAGAAAGAAAGAAAGAAAGAAAGAAAGAAAGAAAGAAAAAGAAAGAAAGAAAGAAAGAAAGAAAGAAAGAAAGAAAGAAAGAAAGAAAGAAAGAAAGAAAGAAAGAAAGAAAGAATAAAAATAGGGTGCAATCTCCAGGACACTGGTCTGTGCAGTGATTTGGGATTTGACTCCAAAAGCACAAGCAACAAAAGCAAAAGTAGACAAATGGGATTGCATAAAACTAAAAGTTTCTGAATAGCAAGTAAGCAACTAAAACAACAGACAGCCTGTAGAATGGGAGCAAATACTTGCAAACCATACATCTAATAAGAGGTGAATATTCAAAATATTTAAGGAGCTCAATAACAAGAAAGCAAATACCTAATTTAAAAAATGAGCTAAGGTCCTGAAAACACATTTCATGAAAAAAGACATAAAAATGGTCAACAGGTGTATGAAAAAAATGTTCAACATCACTGATCATCAGAGAAATGCAAATAAAATCCATAATGGCACCTGTTAGAAAGGCTGTCATCAAAAAGAAAAAAGTTAAGTGTTGGTGGAGATGTGGAGAAAAGGAAACCTACATTGTTGATGGAAAAGTAAATTAGTATAGCTATTATGGAAAACATTATGAAAACTTCTCACAAAATCAATAAAATAGAACTATTTGATGATCCAACGATCCCACTTCTGAATTTATAATCAAAGGAATTGAAAAGATATCTGTACACCTATGTTCATTGGAGTATTATCCACAATAACCAAGATATGGAATCAACCTGAGAGTACACCAACAGATGAATGAGTACATAATATAATAGCACAGTGGGATACTCTTCAGTCATAAAAAGGAAGAAAATCTTGTTATTTGTGACAACATCATGAGCCTGGAGGACATTCTGTGAAGTAAAATAAACCAGTCACAGAAAGACAAATGCAGCATGATTTTTATTTATATGTGGAATCGAAGAAAAGTCTAACTCATCAAAGCAGAAAATAGTAAGATGGTTTCAAAAGACTGGAGTGGCGGTTAGAAATGGAAAGACACCTGTCAGAGGGTTCACTTTTCAATTAGAAAGAAGGAATTAAGGAGGTGACTCCAGTTAATAACATGTTATATATTTCAAAATTGCTAAGACAGTACATTTCAAATATTTAATGCTCTCATCACACAAAATTTGAAGTATATGATATAATAGACATGTTATTTTGCTTGTTTAAATTATTCCAGTGTATACATATATCAAAACACCTCATTCTACCTCACAAATATATATAATTATTTGTCAATTGTTTTTTTTTAAAGGAGGAAAAAATAATTTTCCTTCTGCGTGTATTCAAAATTATGTGGGGGAGACGGATATGACAGGGAGCAATTCTCAGTGATATAGACCAGAAAAGTAACAAGTGATAAAGGGGTAGATTTGTCCAATAATATATTTTACTACCATCATGGTTGTGCAATAATTCTTGATGGGGTGTTAATGCTTTGATTCAGTTAATCCCCCTCTTATTCTGTTTAGCCTGCATAACAAAGTATTTTAAGTGTCTTTAAACAACAGGGGTGTGTTTTCTAATGGTTTTAGAGACTACTAGTTCCATAGCAGTCTGGCAGGATCATTTTTGGTGAGACCACTCTTCCTGGCTTGAGATAGACATATACTCTCTGTGTCCTCATATGCC